>NC_134383.1:8714110-8865317 GCF_035582795.1 Mycteria americana
TTTTCCGACTGGCCCAAACGGGCAGATGGGTTGGTAGCCCTCCGGGCCTGGAAAGCTCCCCAGGCAGCCATGAAGCCCCTCCATGGCAGCGCTCTGCGGACCCCCGTGGCTCGTGCACTGCAGGGTGAGGGGAAGGGCAGAGATCTCCAAGCTGTCAGTGAGTGGGCTGTGACCCCTTCATGACAGAGGCCCACTGCCCCAGGCCCCCGAGTCAGCCCGTAGCATCAGCTGTACCCTGGGCTCTGGCTCATCCTCCCCCTCTCAGCAGGACGCTTCTTCTGGGGACAGCGTTCCCTCGACGGAGGCAGTTTGGCGCTGGCTGCCTCCGTGCAGAGCAGAAACTCCTGCCCGGCACAACGGGGATGTGCCGGGAGCGAGAGCTCCTGCAGGCGGGTGAGGGAGCCTTTCTCCTTGCACTGCAGCGGCAAGGTCCGAGCCGGAAGGACCCTGGGGTCCATGAAGGGGACAGTGAGGGCATTTGGAGCCGTCACCCCACCTCCCAACTCCTCCTGAGCCCAGGCCAAGCCACCGCCTTACCCCCACTGCCCCGGGCTGCCAACACGGCTTCACTTGACTATGCCCTGCTCACCGTCTCAGGTCTCTGCGACAGCGTGACGAGGCCTCTGAGCACCAGCGAGAGCAGCACCAGGCTTGGACGCCTCAGGTACCTCTGGGCTTTGTACAGGCCAGCAAACTCCTCTGATGCAATGTTGCTGGAGGCCAGCAGCTGAAAAAAAGATGGCAGTGAGAGACTGGCAGAGCCTGCAGGGCTCCCCGAACCCACTGGCAGCTCCCAGGTGGCAGCTCCCACTGGCAGCTCCCACTGGCAGCTCCCAGGTGGGAACCAGGTGCGGCTCCTGGTTCCCACTGGCAGCTCAGGGCAAGGCCACCGGGGCCAGACAGCCCATCCTGGGGGCAGCAGGGGCTGGCTGGTGCGGGGGGGGGGAACCTGGTGCTGGGCAGGTCCCTGCGGGCCCTAAGGGGCTGTCCCCATATGTCCTGAGGAGGTGACCGTTTGGGGGCGGATGGGAGGGGAGAGGGCCGTGCCTGTTTGCCTGGAGAGGCAGGCGCAGCCCTGAGGGTGAGCGAGGACTGGTCTGGTCACTCACGGCCAAGTGATGGATGCAGGCTTCCTCTGCGGTGGAGCTGAACATCCCGCGCAGCTGCTGGTCCTGGAGCTTGCTGAGCAGCTCCCTCAAGACCTTCTCCAACGTGTGGGGCTGGGAAAGCATCACCTCCCACATGGCCAGAGCAGCACTGCAGGCCCAGAGCGCTCTGTCAGCAGGGCTGCCTCGGCCACCACACTGTGCCCGGGCCAGCCCCGCAGGACCCAGGCTGTCCTGCAGCCCTGGCCCTTCCCGACCCCTCGCTTGGAGTGCCCGGGTGCCCGCCTGGGCAAGCAGGAGGGGACTGAGATAGTGTTCCCTGTGGGGCCGGGAGGAACTTCGTGGTGGGGCTCTGGGCTGGCTTGGGCAGCTTTGGCTACTGCGGGCCTGGCCGATCCACCAGGGCTGGAAAGCATGGTGGGGGGGATGTCCTGCGGTTTTCCGTGGGTCTGGCAGCCAGAAAGTCTCCAGGCCCCTCTCCCCACACGGAACAAGCCCACGGGGGCTGTTGGGGTCAGTACCTGTCACATGATGGAGACAGCTTCAACAGGCTCGTGACCACTTCCCTGGGGCACTGGTCGGTCATCAGGAGAAGCAGCAAGTCCAGGCTGTGCCGGGCTGACGCCATGCCGATGCACTCCATGTTTTCATAGATGCACCTCATGATGTTTGGCACCTGGAGGGCACATAGGTGAGGATGGTGCTGCCACTGGAGTGCAGCCATTTCCTCCGCTGCCTCTGAAACTGCTGCCCTTCCCATCCTACTCTGTGGCTTAAAATGGCTTAAAATGGTGCCTGAGGCACCTGGGTTAGGGAGGGAGGGAGGGAAGCAGGGAGGGAGGCAGGAACAACGGCTGAAGGGCTCAAGGGCAGGGCAGGGCAGCCACAGGCCACTTACCTCCGTCAGCCAGGAGGCAGGTTCTCTCATGGCCACATGCAGGATGCTGCTCGCCTCCTCCTTGTCATAGATGCTTGAGTCTGTCATGGCCTCAACGGCCACGAGGACGATGTCTGTCTTCTCTGAAGGCTGGAGGTATTTTCCAAACGCCTACGGGAGGAAGACAGGCCGGGAAGACGTGTCACACCGAGTGCCCTGACGGTGCTGCTTAGCTGAGCAGTGAGAGCAGCTCTGGCGAGAGATGGCCCGGCCGTGCTGGCAGCAGTGCCCGCAGGAAAGCTGGAAGCAGGGGCTGCAGTCACTGGGCGGTGGAGGATGAGAAGAGAGGGCCCTGAGGGTGAGGGAGGAGGGCTGTGGTCGTGGGCCCAGCGTGCTGGCCCTACAGAGAACCAGGGCTTGCTGGCAGCCAGGAGGGCTGGAGCTGCTGCTGGGACACCGGAGTGCAGCCCTTTTTAGTCCCTGCTCGGGGACAGCAGCAACCCTCTCACCAGGGACAGGGAGGCCATGCCAACCCCGCTGCTTCTGGATCCCTTTGCTCACGCAAGTCTCCTGAGGAGCTGATGCCACGGACATGCAAGGGAGGAGCTCATTACCGTTGTAATGTTGCTGGTGCTGGGCGAAGAAAGCCAGGAGGTGTTCTCAGCTTCCCGTTTGCGTTGATGCTGTGGATGCTTTGGGTTACCCTGTGGCAGCGTCATGCCTAAACAGGAGGGGAGCACACACGAGTCGGTAGGACACAGCGCCTTTGCCAACAAGCTGACCAAATGGTGAGAAGAGCTTTGAACTAGGAATGGCTGAGGAGGGAGGTTACGACGCACAGTCAGGGGAGGAGGTGGTGGACAGGGGTATAAAGCAAAGGGGGACAGGCAAGGGCAACGAGAGGGACCTGATGGAGAAGGATGAGAGACACCTGCCCCTCAAGTGTACGTGTGCAAATGCTCGCGGCCTGGGAAACTCAAAGGAACTAGAGCTCTGCATGCAGTCACACAACTAAAACATCGTTGGAATAACTGAGATGCGGGGGACGGCTCGCATGGCTGAGTGCTGCGCTGCATGGATGCGAGCTCTTCAGGAGAGCTGGCTAGAGGAGGAGGGGGGGGGTGCCTCGTATTTGAAGGAGCAGCTCAGATAGACGGGACAATCAAGAGTCTGAGAGAGAGCGTGTGGGTCAGAAGCAGAGGAGAGGCGAGGCAGTGCTGGTGACATCGTGGTGGCAGCATGTTGCAGACCCCCCCTACTCGGAGCGAGGATGTGGATGAAGTCTTCCTGAAAGCACGTGGGGAAGTCTCCGTGTCACACGCCCTGATTTTCATGGGGAACTTTAACATCCCCGCGACCTGCTTGCAAGGCGGCAGGACGCAAGCAGTCAGGGAGATTTCTGGAGGGCGTCAGGGCCAGCTTCTCGCTGCAGGCACTGGCGGGGCCAGCCGGGCTGATGCACAGCTGCGTCTGCTGTTCTCCCATAGGGAAGAATTCTTTTTGGGACGTGGTAATCAATGGTAGCTTTGGCTGTGGGGACCATGAAACAGCCGGGTTCTGAGAGGTCCTGAGAGGAGTGGGGAAGGAGAGCAGCAAAGAACAGGTCCTGCACTTCTGGTGAGCACGCAGCTTCTGCAGCAAAACGATAGCTGGGATGCTACGGGAAGCAGCTGTGAGGGGCAAAGGAGGTCAGGGACGCTGGCAGACTTTCATGGACGGCCTCCAGCAAGCACAAGAATGGTCCGTTGCAATACTCAGGGAAACAAGCAGGCATACGAGGAGATGTCTGTGTGTGGAGGAGATGTCTGTGTGTGGAGGGACGCAGCCCAGCACAGCTTCTCTTACATTTTTGCTGCAGGATGAATCTGAAGAGGTAATGAAGAGCATCCAAAGCCCCCCAGCTGATCTCCCAGTTCTTGCAAGTGTGGCAAAGGATGAGACGTCCCAGCAGCTGTCCCAGGATGGGGACCTGGATCTCTGTGTGGCAGGCACGGCTGTCATAGTAGCCTACAAAGGTTCTCCAGACCTGGGTGAGGGAGGCAGGACAGGTAGCAGGGCTGAGGGGCAGCAGCTGCCACCAAAGCCCTGAACCCAAGACTCTGCCCGGGGAAGGATCCCCGGCGAGTCAGAGCTTTGGAGGGCCCTCGCAAAGCTGCTAGCCCCCTGGGCAGCAGAGCAGGGAGAGCTGCCAGGCCTGGGCTCCCGCCATGCTCCTTGGGCAGTGCTGCCCTGCACAGGACTGGGGGCCGAGATGGCTCCCGGCAGAGAGGGAAGTGGGGAGAGAAGACCGTGGGAAAAAGAAAGAAACCAAGACCCTCACTCCAGGGCAGAGCCTTGCTGAATGCCTCAACCGGTGCCCAGGCTTGCCTCGCAGGCATCTCTGAGCTGCAGCTGCAGGTGCTCCGGTGTGCAGGGAAGGGGAGACAGCCTGGCTGGAGAGTGCCTGGCTCCTTACCTCCACCGAGGAACAGCTGGCCAGCAAATCGCTCAGCCTCCCAATCCTCCCCACAGCCCTCTCACACGCAGCTGCGCTCCGGCAGTTGGTGAAGGTCAGCAGCATCTGGGAGGAGAGAAAGCGCTGATGTGCCCTGGGAGCTGGTGCCCGCGCCAGCAGAAGCAGCGCTGCTGAAGTCCTGGCTGGACTCGCAGAGTCCTTGTGGCCGGGCAGGTGGGCAGATGCCACCCCCATGGCGGCATCTGCTCCTTTCCGTGCCCTTCCCCAGAACACAGCCCTGTGTCCCTTCTCCATGGAGGCCGGGCTTTTGGGCAGGAGCTTGCCTGGGGGCTCTGCAATGGGGGAATGGGGATACGGCCCCCGGGGAGCTTCAGGGCTGGGCTCTCTGAGCAGGACAGGCAGGTCCCTGTGGGTCTCTGCCCCGGTCAGGTCTGGGGAGGAAAGCGCGAGGGACCGCGAGGCAGGGGAAGAGCAGCACCAGCTGCTGCCGCTGCGGTGCCTAAGGCTGCAGAGGGGAAGTCCCATTGACTGCAGCCAGGAGACACCAGGCTCCTGGAAGAGCAAGGTGGGCCAGCCCTGGCTCCCCCAAGGGAGCTGGGCACCCTCCCTGCAGTGTGCTCTGTGCGTGGCACTGGGCTGGGGACCGTCCGCTCAAGAGTGGACACTCCCTTCCCTCCAGGGTGAGGAACAGCCCCTGCCAACCCCACCCTTTGCCAGTGCCACACCTGTAAGATTGTCTGCAGCTCCGCGAAGCCGGAGGAGGGAGAGCTGAGCAGCAATGTCCACAGCATGCTGTCCATGGCATCCAGGGTCTGCAAGGAGGACAAAGGCTTGTGGCAGTCTTTCTGCGATCCCTCTCACCCCCGGAGTCGGATCTGAACTCCCCACGCCACGGGAGGACACCTGCGCTGCCTCGCGGTGCCCGAGGGAGGGCTCGGGGCAGACAGGCTGCTGTGGGCAGAGCAGCCTGTGGCACTGGACGTGGCCAGGCCCATGGGAAGGGGACGAAGGGATGAGGGTGGGAAAGCAAAGCCGAGACCCTGCCCTGCCTTGGATCTCCGGTTGTCTCTCAGCACGCGGCAGCCAGGGAGCAGCCCAGAGGGACTGGGGGCTCCTGTAGCTCAGCCAGCACTTACCTCAAAGTAGAGAGTAGCGGCCTCGCCCTGCATGTCCGTGTTTGGAGGAAGCAGGAAGACGCTCCTGAAGCAGGCCTCTAAGAGGCTTTCCTTTTTGCCCTCCAGCACCCTCTCCACTTTGCTGCAAAGAGAGAGAGAGGGAACTGTGGGACGCTGGTGCTGGGAGCGGTGCCTCGATGCCTTGGGCAGGTGGACACGGACCTCTGGAGCAGGGGTCCCCGAGAGGGATGGAGGGTGTGCAGGGAGCCCCGCCAAGAGGCACCTCCTCCCTCCCCGACATGGCCTGGGCCACAGGACAGTCCTGGCAGGCAAGCCTCCCGCCTCCCGCCTCCCGCCTCCCGCTTTGGGGAAGAGCCGAGAGGTGGCGGGGAGCTGCAGGATCCCTCTGGCCTCCCCTGCGCCCTCCCAACAAGCCGCCAGCAGGGCAAAGCAGAGGCCCTCTGACGGCGCCGCTGGACTCTGCCTGGATGGGGGATGCCCCCGGCCAGGCCCAGGGCCACGGGCTGTGGAGAGGTGCCAGCCAAACCAGGGGCTGGGCAGGTACCTCAAGGCGGCGATGGCAAGCATGGCTTGCTGCCGCACCGCTGTGTGCAGGCGGTCCCTGGGCTCCTCTTCCAGCAGCACCTGCAGAGCACAACCGGGATGGGACCTGGCAGCCGCCAGCACCCAGTGCCAGCAGACCCAGCAGCAGGCAGTGGGGCTGGCGGAGACCCTCTGCCCCCGCCCCGGCACCGGCCCCCAGAGACCCCCTGCCACCCCCGCTGCTGGGGTCTCTGCTGGCGGGGCTTCTCAGCGGCACCCGAGTCCCCTCGGGGCAGCTCAGTGTCCACGCACGCTTGCCCCTGCCCTCCCCCTGCCCATGCGCCGTCCTCACGGTGGGCCGGTGCCCAGGGACCTTGCCCCCTCCCCAGACCTGCCGGCTGTCCCGTCACCTTGATATTCTCTGCCAGCTCAAATCTGTGGCAGAACGCATTCAGGCCCTGTGACAAGCCTTTGTGCCTGCCAGCTTTGCACAGGGTGCAGATGGTCTCCAGGAACTGCGTCCTCTGGGCCTCCTCCTGGCAGCCGCGGGACAGAGAGACAAACGGGGAGCGTGAGAAGGTAGAGACGTGGCCAGCAGGACTGGAGCGCTGGGGCTGCAGTGCTGGGCAGACCACCTGGGGGGAGCAGCTCTGCCCAGCCAGCAGCCCCCCAATAGCCCCGGCAGCAGGCAGCAGAGCCGGCGGCCCCGTCAGGAGGTGCAGGCACAGCTGCCATGGAAATGGCCACGGTTACCTTTTCTGAGCTCTTTAGAAAAGCCTGGATGAACTCCATGGATTCTTTTTCCTTTCTGTACAGAGCCAGCCAGCTGGCAGACGCAGCAGAGGAGGCACCTAGTGAAGGAGGAGAGCAGGGAGGGCTGTAGAGAGGGGCCGAAGGCCAACGCGAGGACAGGAAGGAGCTCTGCCCTCCGTCCAGCCCCATGCCCGCTCCCCTGGCGCAGTCTCCCCGTGGGTGTCCAGGCTGGAGGGTGCCCGGCAGATGGGCTGCGATGCCGGAGCGCAGCGCGGCGCAGAAAGCCACGAGTGCACCGGGCTTAGGAACTGGCTTGCAGGCAGGCTGGAAAGGTCCCCGTCCCCCACCACCGCTGCCTCCTGCCAGGCCAGCTGCCTCTTGCTGCCCGTATGCCGGGGCAGGAGCCGGGTGCCCTCTGCTCTCTCCCGCCCTGGGGGAGGCTGTGCTGGGGCTGGCTCCCAGCCCTGAGCAGCATTCCGGCAGTGCCACGCTCCCCGCCCATGGGACCCCCACTGCCGGTGTGCCGGGGAAACAGGACGCTGGCGTTGATCAGGGTGCGGTCGCTGGCCCCAGCCCGCTGGGGCCCCTCACTTACTGGTCTGCAGCGGCCTGGGCACGCACACCTCGTAGGGCTGCGGGGGAGAGCTGCTCTTCTGGGGAGCCCTCTTCTCCACCCAGGCCTCCCTGGGGCGTCTGGGGGGTCTCTGCGCCATCCTGAGCGGGACGGAGGAAAGGGGTAGGGGCGGGGAAGGGGGAAGCTTCGGTGAAATGCCTCGGCACCGCGGGGCTGCCGGGGGTGGCGGGGAAAGACGTGGGCTGTGCTCAGGGGCTCCTCGCCAGCTCCACGCTCCCGCCCTGTCCCGTCGCCGTCCTGCCGGACACTGTGGGGCAGGGGCTGCGTCTGCGTTGACCATATGCAGCGCCACAGGGTGTCAGAGAGGCGGGTCACAAAGGGCACCGTTGTGACCCGCCACTCAGGCCGGGAGGGGCAGAGTGTCCTCCGCGGGGGGCACGTGGCCCGCTCGCCCCTGGGCACGTGGGTCCTCTTGGGGTGCCCCAAGCCCCACGTTTGCCCTCATGTTCCCTGGAGACCTCCCTGTTGCTCTCCAGCTGTCCCAGAGCCCCGTGTTCACATGTCCCGGCGTGCCCCCAGCACCTTCCGTTCCCTTCAGAACGGCGAGAAGCCCATTTCTGCAGGGGCTGCATGCAAGTGTTACAATTTGAGTGTTTTGGCCTGTGGGGAGTGTTCTCTCCAGGCAGGGGTGTCTTATGCTTGGGTTTTAGCAAGATGGAAGCTTCTCCCTGCAGCGCTTTCTGCTTTAAGCTCGGAGCCGGATAAGGAAATGTCAGGCTAGTATCCTAGCCGAGTGTTTCTGTTCCAACTGACTTTTTGTGTTGCTAATGAAATCTTTGGTAATCTCATGCAAATCTTTAATCCTTCCTGTGATGATGCTACACTGGCCACAGTGCGCAGTTCAGCACAGATGGGACGAGATGCTCTCTTCACATTGCTACAGTTTCTGGCATCTTACAATGCACATCCTTTCCTCCGTTCTGAAAAATCTTTCAGCAAAAAGATGTCTACACCTGCTCCTCTCCTCTGATCGTTGTTTGCTGTTACAACTGTGGACGGAACGTTAACATGGTGTATTGCTTACGAGATGCTACCAGAATGGGAAACGTGAACAAAAGATGCTCTCTTTTCTAAACGGTCTTACCATGTTGACTCTGTCCCCTCATTTACAGTCTAAGAGACAGAGAGCTTGAAGGGTGGTTCAGAAATGTCTTCTTTAGACATACGGATCTCATTGGGATCCAAATAAAAGTTGGCCGATGTGAACAGCATCTAAGCTGCTCTTTATTTGTGCCTTTAGAGATTTCTAGATATTGCTAAGGTGGGCAGCAGAGAGGACAAACACTACTTGATGATGTCTGCAGTCACGGATGACAGAATCACAGAACGGCTGAGGTTGGAAGGGACCTCTGGAGGTCACCTGGACCTGGGCCAAGCCCCTGCTCAAGAAGGGACTCCCAGAGCTGGTTGCCCAGGACCATGTCCAGATGGCTTTTGCGTCTCTCCAAAGGTGGAGACTCCACAGCCTCCTTGGGCAACCTCTGCCAGGGCTCAGCCACCCATGCAGTAAAAAAGTGGTTTCTGATGTTCAGAGGGAACCTCCTGTGTTTCCGTTTGTGCCCGTTGCCTCTGGTCCTGCACTGGGGACCACTGGAAAGAGCCTGTCTCCGTCCTCTTTGCACCCTCCCTTTGGGTATTGATACACATTGATGAGGTCCCCCCGAGCCTTCTCTTCTCCAGGCTGAGCAGTCGCAGCTCTCTCAGCCTTTCCGCAAAGGACAGGTGCTCCAGTCCCCTCATCATCTTCGCGGCCCTTTGATGGACTCTCTAGTATGTCCATGTCTCTCTTGTGCTGGGGAGCCCAGAACTGGACACAGTGCTCCACGTGTGGCCTCACCAGTGCCGAGTACGGGGGAAGGATCACCTCCCTCGACCTACTGGCAATAGTCTCACCGCCTGCAGAAGCTCTCATTCACCTCTGACTTCCCTGGAAAAGAACTCTTAGGTGTCTGTAGCTCCGTCCACATATATACATATACATATGTTTCTTTATTTCTTTTTTAATTTCCAGAGCTATGACAAAGGGAAAAAAATGAGCTACCACATGCCTCTGGGTTGTTTCCCTTCTTAAAATATGTTAGGATGTGCAAGCGAGTTTAACCCTGAGGTTAAACTTACAGTGTAACAAAGTGAGAAAACGCTGGAGATGGCAGACCACGAAAGGAGACTATAAACCTGCTGCGCTGACTTGCTACCTGCTACCGCATGTGTTTGACTTGCTCCTGTAGTCCGGCAGACCTGCAGTGCTCCCCCAGCGTCCGCGAAGGGGCACGCCAGAGAGGACAGCGGAGGGGTCAAGCCTCCCTAACCAAGGGTTTTGTTGGTCTCTGCTTCTTCCACGATTCAGACCTTAATCTCTGCCAGGAAAAGGGTGGCCCCACTGACTTTTGTTTTCTGTTATCCCATAGATATGGAAAATGCCAAAAGGATCAATAAATCCATTCCTTAGAAGAAATAAGTCACGTGAATGTTTCCTTGTTTTACATCTCTTTGCCTTCAAAACCCTTTCAAATCTCACTGCAGTTGCAAAGGGCAGGTCTGGGTTCGTCCTGTTTGTCCTGATGGGCTAAGACTGCCCCTGCTAAGACCGCAGGTGGAAACTGGCTGTGCCTATACTCCCGTACGGGCTCTCCTTCACCGTCTGCTGACGAACAGGTGTATTGACTGTGTTACACGTCAGCTTGCTGTCTACTTATGAAACGGCCCTCAGTTCAGATCACAGGCCTAAGCCCAGGTGGTCGCACTTAGTTTGTTTTCTGTTTCTTCTTGTTCCGGTTCTTTTTCTTCTGAACATCCTTGCCAAGGTCTACACAGAAATCCGAGCATGACGTCAGTTTGCCATACCCGTGCAGAAGGATGCTTGCAGTCGCACACACATTCCTCTCTCTCCCTCCAAACGTGGACAGCTCGAGGTAGACTTCCAGAAGATACCAGCTCTTCTCTGGATTCTCTTTTGTTCTTTGCTCGTGAAACATGGTAATATTTTTTTAGGTATTCCTTCGGGAGACCTATTTCTATCTAACATTGACAGGATAATGAGAGGGTGACTCATAGCCCACCCTATTGCTATTTTTATAGCGTGATCCTACCACAGGGCAAGGCTCTAGAAAAGGATGTTACATGACCGTACGTTAACCTAAGAAGCAGAACTCTGAAATGAAGTGCCTCGTTCTTTCCCGTCAGTGCAGGAGAAGTCTACCTCCACTGACTGGGGGAAAAACAAAAAAAATCTAACCTCAAAAGCAAACTTTCACATGGCAAAATTTAGGAAAGACGAATCCACGCTGGCTTGCACTTGCCAGGCCAGAGTTTTCACTGGCAATTGGTGGAGGTCCTCGTCTTCAGTCCTGCTGTTGTTTGTCACAATATGTCTCCCAATCTTGGGAAGTTCCTGTAAAGGACACGTGTTAAATGATGTCGAAAGCTGCTGCCTCCACCAGACTCAGGCACCCCAGGATTCCTGCTCTGCAGCCACTGGAGCCCATCCTGACGCACCCTGAGGACTCTCTGTCCCAGGCCAATGGATGGGGCTGCTGCTTTCCCCTTTGCAGGCTCGGCCAGTAGGACGCCTGAGTGGGTACCCCACAGAGGGGTACACACACACACACACACACACACACACATACACAGGCATACAGGAGACACTCGTACAGCCAGCCCCACACATTGCCACAAGCAGAGCATTGCCTTGAACAACACCCATGTATAAGACTACCGCATCTTGCATAAAAGATAACTGGAGACAGTCAAGTCCCACTCCTCCTCTCGGGCTGAACAGGACTGAAGCTCACTGGTGAAAACACACGTGGTATCGCTCTCGCGATTCACAAGCACGCCCACCTTCACGGATCCCTCAAACGTCAGCGTGGGCCCTCCGTCCATCTAACACCCCTGCCCAGATGTGCGTGGTCCCACAGGCCACCCCCAACTCTCCATAATCCTCATAGAATAGAACGGAATCATTTAGGTTGGAAAAGACCTTTGAGATCATTGAGTCCAACCGTAAACCCAACACTGCCAAGTCCACCACTAAGCCATGTCCCTAAGTGCCACATCTACACGTCTTTTAAATACCTCCAGGGATGGGGACTCAACCACTTCCCTGGGCAGCCTGTTCCAGTGCTTGAGAACCCTTCCAGGGAAGAAATTTTTCCTAATATCCAATGTACACCTCCCCTGGCGCGCCTTGAGGCCCTTTCCTCTTGTCCTCTTGTTCCAGCTACAAAGACCAGGCTGGCCCTCCTCAAGCCTGCACCTGTAGGTTCTTAACAGCTCATCAGCTAATTAATGGCTGAACAGTTTTGGTCTTTGTTAGTGTTGTGGATTACCCTGGGTAGTCAGCTCAGCCCCACACCCTCGCTCACTCCCCCTTCCCAGTGGGATGGGGGAGAAAAGAGGAAGGGCAAAAGTTGCAAGGCGAGAACGGGAAAATGCAGAGGGAGAGGTTGGATTGTTGTAGCCCGCGTAGTGAGGAACTCAAGACTTCAGGAGGAGAAAATCAACATTAAAAGCTGCAAAAATCCTAATGGGAAAAATCAACGAGCTGGAGGACAGTGACTCGGCAAGACTCCAGATCAGCCCAGTGCATGGGGCAGCGGACCCCCACCCTTCACACCCTGGCTGAAGCCTGCCTGGCCAGCAAAGGCTCTGAAGTATCTCCGTCAGGGAGCATGCTAACACCTCACATAGTGCCTTGCTACTCTTTGCCATCTTTTGTGTAAAGCGGGTTTTTTGGTGAAATTGCACACACCCTGCTTGCAAAGCCTCTGCACGTGGCAAAAGATGCAACAAAGGCACCCAGCAAGGGAATGCTGCATCTGGCACCTAAAGTGATTTTTTTCTTGGAGAAGGCAAAATTGCCACTCAGCTTTTTCATCTGCAGCCACATCTCAATGCTCTTGCGTAGTCTTCCCTCGGATTCTGTTCAGCCCCAGCTCATGGAGAGTTCACTCATTCAAGTCAATCACCATTTCTTTGCTGGAATTCTTACCGATAATAGTAATTGACTGACTGCACTGCTTCTCCTCTGCTTTAAATTGCACCGTCATCCGACACTACACTAAAAAAGACTGACAAACCTCCAAAAAACACCACCACACCAACGCTGGGCACTCTGAGAAACCCCAATGCTCTCCATGGCACTAGGAAAAAATGAAGCCTCTTATTTCACTTGACCTGCTAGCTGGGTAGCTTCCAGTACTTTTGCATAATCTTCCCTTGGATTTTTGTTTTAAAGCTTTCCTCCTGGTATTTGCAGTGTAAAAAAGGTCTTAGACCTACAGAGCAAAAGATTACAACAGAAAATCTTTTTAAAAAACTCTTCTCTCGCTACATCTAAGCCCATCCTCTTAACAGACACCATAACATTTTCCGAGAACATGTTATGGTTATGAAGGATCAACGACTGATTGATTCCTTAGCTGTTTAGGTTCACCTAACTAAAGGGAACTCTAGGGAAATGCATGTTTTCAAGTACTTTGGTACCTCAGCATTTTTAGCCGACAACAACAACTCTGCCAGTACTCACTTCTCAGTGAAAATCACATTCCCTCCACTGCAGATGACAATGGATTCCCACATTACACTGTGCCTTAGTGAAATGCAAAATAAATGTTAGAAGAGTTGCTGCTGTTAAAACAAGGCTGTTAACCTCACTGAAACAGCACTTGTTCATTTTTGTTACTTATTAAACAGAATTGAAATCATTTTTTCTGCTAGAGTGAGAAAGGCAGACATTTAAAGTTCAGCCTCTTTTTCAAGCAATGTTATGCTAGATATCGACCTGTGGTCCACTCACGTGCTAAGCTTGGTGGGTGTATGTTCCCACCGCAAGACACACACACACAGACCCCCCGCAGACTCCTGGGCCAGGCTTCTGCCTTCCACCCCACACTGTGCAACACGTACGCTCCTTCGCATTTCGTGTTCCTTGCTTCCCATTACCCTAACCCTTCACCTCACCCTGATCACGTGCTAAAATCTGTAGCCATCTTGCTCAAAGACCAACACAAGATCTGCCTACAGCGCTCCTCAACCTTCCGCTCTGGACTGCGCAACGTGCCTCACTCCTTCCCATGCTGAGCTGAGCTCCCTATTCTGCATCATCCTAACGCCAGTCCTAAACCCAACCCACATGCAAAGCCTGGCAGGCAGGTGGAAGGCATGGCTGAGAGACAAACAGCAGGACTGCAGCTTCCCACACCAGCCCTCATCTTCCCACTGTGCCTTCTACAACTCAGGTCACTCCTGCACCTGCCGAGCCTCTGACTTCTTGTAGCCCTCACCATCCATTGAGGCCTTCAGCAGTCCGCATGGATTATGAAATCTTTCTGATTTCATAATCAGATTATCACTATGCCATCCTCAGAAGAAAAAGAGAGCATCTTCTGAAATTTACCTCGCTGTCTTTGGGGAAGAGAAAACCCCAAACCAACACACACAACATCATCATTTGGAAAGCAGTCTACAAGGCCTTGCAGGGCAACCCTTACCCACAGGTGCTGCAAGCCTAAAGACAGCAGAACAGAAGAGAGACAAGAGAGAACGTGCACCAAAAACTACTGTGATACCAGGCCCTTGGTTTCCAGCACGGGGCTTTGGCGGGGCTTTGATTTTTCCATCACTGTAAGTAGCTCTACTCAGAAAATAAACGTAAAAGGTGGTCAGACATCTAGATTGGGAAGGAGGGGGTGGGGGAAGGGAATTAAAAAAAAAAGAAGACAAAAGAAACCCCATCATTGCCACACTCCTCCCAGGGAAGACCTTGGGACTCTGACAACTGCCTGTAGCTCCCCACTTTCTGCTTGAGGAACACGCTTCATTGCCCTTAGGACCAGAAGGGCAGTGGGAGAGTGAGAATAAGAGCAGAGGAAAACAGGTAGAGAACAGGACTTGTGCTTTGAACCTGTATTCCTGAGACTCCTTCTGTAATAGCAGTAGTCTTGTAGTTTATCTTTCTTTAAGAACTGGACCTGGACTAATAACATTTCTTCCATTTGGATTCACATTTCAGTTATAGTAATAAGAAGAGTCCTGACTTCACATAGAAGGTCTGTTCCCTTTTTGCCCTTAACAGGAGTTTGAGCAGAAAAGATTTCTGTCCCACATAGCTCTTTCAGCAAGTTCTCGAGATGCATAATTTCCAAGGGCACACTTTTTTTGCCCTCTCTCATGCCCTATATACTTAAGGCAAGAAAGACCATAGCCACACCATCTTTAGAAAATCAGCACGCAAAGCTTCTCTTTTTCACTCCTTTCTGTTAAAAAGAGTTGAGAAGTTAATGGACAGATTTGCCCTTACATTGAAAGTTTTCAGGAGAGTATGAAAAACCTCTTTTGGAAAGGATTAGGCACCCAGCACACAAAACCAAACTAAGCTCAAAGTTCCGTGTTCAGCGACTCCTGAAATTTGCCAAGGCAAAAGGGGGAAGCCAGAAACCAAAACAGGCAGAGACACACACCTGACAAAGCAAACATGGAGACAATGGCAAGAAACAAACCTCACCAGTCACACTAACTGATGGGCTGTCAAGAATCCACAGGCTCCCCTTCCAGGAAGATCCAGCTGGATTTTGCAAGCTGCAAGACTGTCATCCAGGGGGCTTGTTTTACAAGGCAGGCCTTGTTTTCCTTAACTGTTTTCCTATTGCAGAAAGCAAAAGGAATGTATACCTCTCGCTAGGCATCCTTTTCAGCTTTGAAAGACAGAGACGTAGTTTGAACTAAAGTCACACCAGAGTTATATATTGGAGGGACAATACAAAAAGTGCTTCTTGCTTTTTTTAAAATGCTGAACGACTCATTTATTGTCTTGGAAAATGGCATTTTCAAAGGTCTGGAGCACTCAACAAAGTAGGAAGAATTAAAAAAAAAATAATCAAGGATATAGTCCGGCAATGGAAAAAGAAAGAGGTTAAGCTTTGCAGACTAAAAGGGGGAAGAACGCCTTTGGAAAACATCTAAACATGTTCTGGTTGAATACAGCGGATCCTGTTAAGGCCGACGTGGAGTCTGACCTGCGAGGATCTTCTGAGAGCAAGGCAGATGACACAAGAGCCCGACGACAAAGCTAGTCTTAGCACAATTCTGCTCTGCAGCTGCATCTGAAGGGTAGAGGAGGCCGGCAGAAAAGGCTTTCTACATCATCATAGGCTGCCTTGCTGGGCTTTGCGAGCACCCCCTCCCAGCGCTCCTCCTTCCACGCTGAAGGACCCCGTATCACCCAGTCTGCCCAACTGCTGCCCTGAGCACCCCTGCACTGATAGGCAGCGCTGCCTCCCAAAATACGCTCACCCCTCAATTTCTCTCCCTTGCACACTCACACAGAATGAGCAAAGGCACTAGTGTGGAGATTCGGGAACTGACTGGCAATGGGTGTACGTGGCAGGGATGCAGCTTTCCCAAGTACTGCACTCTGCAGGAGAGGGAAACGCCCCAGTGCCACAGGTGAAAGGCTTACATGCTGCCAAGCCTCATTTTCAGAGATGAGTTTAACGAAAAACCAACGAGTTTTGTTTTCTGTCTTGTGACTCTCTTGACAAAACCCACCCATGACTCGCAAACAGGGGAACTGAATGCTCTTGGTTGTGAGAGCGTCCAGGTCACAGTCCCTCCCCAGCCAAAACCAGCACTTCCCACCTACTGCATCAGGACTAACCTGGGCTGGCCTTCAGTTGTGCTGCGCTGGTGGGAGACCCCCCTAAACAGCACTGATAGGGAGCTCCAGGGTCACATGAAATGCCAGATACATTAGTCCCACTCAGCCACTCGTTGCCGAGTAGAGATTAAAGAAAGAGTAGAAATTAAAGCCGAGTAGAGATTAAAGAAGAAAGAATAGGGGAGAGGAAAAAGAGGGAGGAAGAAGAAGAACGGCTACAGACAAATACATATGTTTGTTCTATTTTATTTTTTCCACCAAACCTTTTTGTTACGCTCAGGTATTTCTTTGCAGGTGTCTGTTCGCAATATAGATACCATTTGGAAAGGATGGAAAAGATGGTGGAGTTTGCAAGGAGCTAGTCTGAGGAGGGCAGTGCATGCCAGTGCCGGTGAAAATCTGCAACGTTCAAGCAGCCGGCTGGACATCCAAATTCACACCCTGTAAGACAGAAACGTAAGGCGGAAGGCAATCGTTTGTGGCACAGCCACAGCCTTCCTAGCTGAAGGCACAAGTGGCCATGGAGGTAGATGCCACACATACTGACGGTCCCAGCTGGCAGCAGGGATGCCATTACGTGCAGCCAGAGGGACCCCAGTCCTGCTTAACGCCTGTGTGGAGAAACGGAAGCTTTTGGACCAGAAGGCGTGGCACAGCTGTAAGCTCGGCACGCCTGAGGTTTCTGTGGTGGCCATGGAAATTCTGTGCCACGGAGGGTGCCAGGGAGAAAGCTGCATATGCAGAGCTCCTGCAGGTGACTGGAAGCTCCTTGAATGAAGCCCCTGCCATTCTGCAGGTCCCTAACTGAGCTGCATTTCGCCAGTGAGCTCCTGCCCATCTCAGCCAGCACACCTGTAGCTATGCCCACAGTTTTGAAGTCTGCCAGGTGCCTGCGTGCGAAGCGCAGAAGATAACCTCCAGACGCAAACCCTTCTCATGGCAAAGCCATTGGTAGGCAGGCAGAGGGGAGGAGCCTAAGGAGTTCTGCTGCTAGAAGGAGTGCTGCCAGCTGGAAGGGAAGGAGGAGCGGACGTATGACCTACCTGCGTGCCGAGTCCCCCCATTTTTCCCCAGTGTCTGCAGCGCTGCTTATACACCATAATGGTTTGTAGAGTTTTGCTGCAGATGCTGACTTGGGGGCAATGCTAGGCAGAAGGGTGTGTTGTTTTGAGTCCCCTGACGGGTTCAGACAAGGCAAAAGCTTTGGAGATAGCTGTCCAAAGTCCCCTGGGCATCTGGGGCTTTGCCTGTCACCCGTGCCTTTTTAAACAGGTTTCTGCTCCCCTTTAGCTGGGGAAAGATAGGGAGCAGCAGTAGCCGGCTGACCATCCGTGGGTGGTGAGGAACAAGAGCAACAGAGAGGGCTAGGGTTTTAGAGGGCCTCTGCTTTTAATGTGACCCGAAATCAGAAGTGTCTTCAATCGTGTGTTTGCACCAGGGTCTGCGAGAGAGCTGTAGCCATTGCTGATGGAGCAACAGTAGCCCTCAAGAGAAACAATAAGATAGTGTATCTTTCCGTGCCTCAGAAAGAAAGGCTCGACAACAGAGGTCATAATAAAGAGATGTTTAATTAGATAACTTCATTTCCACCCTTCTGTTTTAGGTCTATCTGTGGCGGGACTCTGCTGCCTGATAGCAGTCCGCTGCCCTGTCCGTGTTGGCCTTCATGCGCGCTGCCAGGCGGGAGAACATCCGTCCGCTGGAAGTACCTTCCAGGCTGAAGAGGTGCTCCAGTAAGGAAAGGCAGCAGCTCTGCCGCAGCAGCCAGGCTAGCCTCTTCTTCCTGCCACACAAGAGAAACTGCTGGGCCCAGAGGCTCTGGCTGTACAGTGTGAAATCGGACAGGGCCAGGGGAAAGCAGGGCGGCAGACAAGCCAGTTACACCTCCTCGGAGGAAAGGGAGCTGATGGAGGGAGGGCTGCCGGAGCGGAAGGGGGCAAACAAAGAAGTGCTGCCGGGGGAAGCTGACCGCTCGAGAGGGCGTGTTGGCAGTACAGCCCCAGGGGAGCCAAGCAAAGCCGGGAACCGGCAGGAAAAGGGGTATCGCCCTCTGAGCTTCCTCATTCTCACACCTCACCTCCACCTCCTGCTCCTTCCCCATGTCCTTCTGGTCCTGCCTCCAGACCCCTGCCCCTCTTCAGCCTCCACTCCCTGTTTACAGCTCTCTGCTCCCAGCTACCACCAACCCCCTGCCGCAGCCAACACGTGCTAGAGACACATCCCCAGCTGCAAGCTGCTTTTTACCCAAAGGCGTGCTTTGTTCCCAGGGCTGCACGGGGAGGGAGGGAGGGAGGGAGGGAGGGACGGGGACAGTGTGGGGCTCTGCCGTTCCCTGTTCTACCCGCACATCGCTCCTTAATGCCTCGGTCCTGCTGAGGCCTATGCGCCAGGTTAGGTGTGGCCTCAAGTGTAGGCAGGTCTGGGCCCGGATGCCTGGGATGAGGTAGGAAATGGCTCTTCCTCCCCTGGGTTCTCAGTTCTGCTTCTTACCGGGCCTCCTGCGGAAGGGAGGATGCTCTTCTGGCAACATAAGCGGCACACTGCAACTCTTCCGCCTGAGACTCCACAAAGGCTCCAACGGAGGTCCGGGGGAACTGCCTTTTGAGCAGGCTCAAAGCCTCCCTGATCATTTTCTTTGCCAGCTTCATGCGTCCCAGATGACAGCAGACCTGCACAGGAAAAGGGAAACATCCCGATATGGACTAGTTGCCTAAGAGACTGCAGGAATCTGCCAGCGGCTGGACATGCCAGCGATGTCCTCTGCAACTGGGGAAGGCATCCAGCTCCATCCCCCAGGAGATCCCTCCAGACCTCCCCGTCTCTTTACCTCCCCTTTGAGGCTGAAGAAGGTGGCCTCTTCAAAGCGGGCTATCACATTCGCTTTCTCCTCCACCGAGTTCCTCAGGACCTCTGCTTCGTTCAGCTTCACGAGAGCCTTTGCGCAAGCACACAGAGAGCAGGTGAGCGTGGGTGCAGAGCCCATGGCCAGCCTCGTCCTCCCCCGTTGCCTCTGGCATCTGTCTGAAGAGGGCCTGTCTCTTCCCCCTGGTGCTGCCTGCTCAAACACAGTCACGCTGGCTCAGAGCACAGGCACCAGTCATCCTTCAGACCGCCTCCCTCCTAACGCCCCTCGTGCTAAGGGCACAGTGCCCTGTGTCTCTTGCCGCAGAAGAGGCAAACCGGAGGAAAAAGTCAGCATCTGACCCCAACGTTTCCCTTCCGAGACCCCGCGAAGGCATGCCCTATTGCAACGGGGAAGTTGTCCTGCCCAGAGCCAGGCGACTGAGAGGACTCCGTGCACAGTGGGTGCTGGCAAGCAGGGCAACTCACCATGTAGCTGTTGGAGACATGCAGGTAGGCAGCCGCACACTCCAGAAGGTAGTAAAAGGCTCTGGCAGCATCGCCCATTGCCGTGTAGTGGCGAGCCAAAGGCACAAGCACCGATTCCACGATGGCTTTGCATTCACATGAGCGTGCGCCGTTGTGCTTCCCGTCGGTCTTGCTGGGCAGCTCAGTTGTCTGTTCGCTCCTTGCCAGAAACCGCCATGCCACACTAGTCAGAGGACAGTTCCCAGGGGAAGAAGAGAGCAAAGAATACACGGGCGTCACCTATCCTGGTCTTTCTCCCCACAGAGACTGCATCAGAAGCCCTTTGTTCAAAGCAGAGCACGAGGCCACGGGCAGGCAGGACTCAAACAGGTGCTTTGTAGGTAGGAAGAAAAAGACAAGCTGGGCTTTCTGTCACCTCCCACAGGCAAACCACCCGAGTCCCTGTGGCGGCTTTTCCCCTGCAGCTTTTGCAGCGCTACTCTGTAGGAACTGGAAAGCAAGGGCTCACCAGTGTAGTGTGACCATCCCTCTGAGCCCACGGGCTTCCTCAAGCACTCTCTTAACTCCATGGCCATCTCCTCCCAGCTCCCACCCCACAGAAAGCCCTAAGCTAGCGTCACAACCGGCAGCCAAATGCCGGTGCTTCCTTTGCTCCTCTGGAGACCTGGAACTCACTGGCTTCAAAAATAATCAAAACCTTGTCTGCTCACCCAAAATCCTCCTCCATGAAAGCCTGCTGCTGCTGCTGCAGAGCATCTGCAGCATCTGGAAAGGAAACAGGGGGTTAGATACCTCCTCACATACCCCGGGCTAAGAGCTGCTCTCCCTTTCCCAGTGGGCTTGCAAGGATCCTTGCAAGAGTCCCAACACACTGAGGAAAGTCTGCAGTGGTCGTCCTCACCTCCCGGGCTCATCCCTAGCAGATCTACTCCCACCCGATCCCCAGCACACACCCCTGGCCTCCTGGAGAGCCCGGGCTGCGGAGCATGGTGCACAGCATACCCTCAGCGGCGTGGGTCCTATCCCTCTTCAGCTCTTCTCCTGCGAGCACCAAGGCCTCCCAGCTGCGCGAGTCGTCCTGGTCAGCAGGGGCCTGACAGCTCCCTCCGTCCTGGGTGCTGGGGACGGCGAAGCGGTGGAAGGCAACAAAGTCCCCTTGGCTGCAGCTCTTGCATTTGTGTGCGTACCGCTCCAGGAAAGCGGCACACTTGCGGTGCAAGGCGACCCGCTGACTCTCGGGCCACAGCTCATAGGCAGCCTCCCGCAGCAGCAGAACACAGAAGGCCAGGACGCCAGACTGCCGCTCCACGGTCTTCTTGCTCGGAGAGGGACGCCCCACACCTGCAAGGCAAAGGGCTTTGGCATCAGCCCAAGCTGGGACCAGGGCTCAGGGCCATCCCAGCCGGGGCACAAAAGTCATGCCTTGGTGCGCATCCTTGGCGGCGAACCAGCGCTGCTGCACACCAAGCCTTGCAGCACGGGGCAAAAGGGCCCGGCTTGCCTTGCTGACGCTAGCACAGCCCTGGGGACACAGTGCTCAGCTGCGCTCCAAGCAGGAGCTAGGGATAGTGCCGCCAGCCGAAGCAAGCCCTGGCCAGTGCTTTCTCCCCGCTCCTGGCAAGGCAGTCCCCAGCCTCCTGAGCTTCCCCTGCTGTGCCACAGGGGAATCAAAGCTGAATAAAAGCCTTTTGAAGGCCCCGGGGCACTCTGGAGGGCATCTTTGATCTGGATGCTGCAGGCAGCTGGGAGAGGATGTCAGGGATTCCACATGTCCTCCCACACCTGCGCTACGAGCAGCGCTTGGAGGCAGGGGAGCAGAGGCACTTGGGATGGCTGGTGGGAACTTCCCTCCAGCGCAAAGCTGTTGTGCTTTGAGAGTGACTTGTAAGATCTCTGAACAACCCATCCCAAACGGCCGTGCCTGCCTGAGCTCCCGCCACCCATCACCAGGGGGAAGCGCACCATGCCCTGGGGAGCCCCGCCGGGACACAGCTGGGAGCTCCCTTGTCCACCTTACTGCTACCACTTACCGCTCTCTGCCTGCAGAGAGGTGGCTGGCCCCTTGGGAGGACCTTGGACATCTTCTGGCACCTCTGGGTTTTTCAGCCACTTAAGGATGTTGTCCCTCACCAGCATGTCCAACAAGCAATTCATCTTGTGCCTGATGCCAGCGGGAAGGATGTGTGACAGCAGCTGGGTGGTAAACACTGGCCCGATGACAGCTGCAAACTTCAAAACCATCTGCTTCAGCAGCTTGATCCGGTCCAGCTGAGCCAGCACAATCTCTGTCAAAAAGAAGCACCACATCTCTCTCTTGCCTGTTCCCCATGCTCAGGCTGGACAGGCTGGAAAGTTTCAACACATGAAATGGGGTAGGCTTTGGCCTCCTCTCCTTGGGACTGCACCTGCTGGGCAATCGCAACCCAGGGGAGGCATCTTCAGAGTGGCTCCGCTCCTGTTGGAATCGTAGGCCACAAGGCCTGCGGAAAAGCGAGACGCTCAAACAAACGCCCCCCCACCAAGGCTGAGCAGGGCAGGATCCAGCAGGTTCATGCATCCCATGATACGCCCTACCAGATCTGGAGTAGGTTTTGGCCCAACCGTGCACACAGAGGACAGAGAACTTTCCCCACTGCAGCTCAGAGGCGGACTCAGAGCTCCCCACAACGGTTGTCTTAACTTGGCCAGATGAAACTATTCCTTTCTTGTGGTCTTCTTCCTTTTTGTTTTTTTGGACAAAGCAACTTCATAGCAGGCATGCTTTGGCATGACGTTTCTTCAGGGCTCATACAAATGGCTCTGGCTAGAGAGGAGGGACACTCATTGACGGTTCCCCCATCCAGGTCCCCTGGCTTCGGGGGGATTTCCGTGCCAAGCCACAGAAAAAAAAAAGGATTTGGTTTGGATTAAGTGCCTTGAGACCAGCGTTAGCTGGGGAACTTAGAATAGCGAGGTAGAAGCCCTGTTCAAAGTTGAATCAGAGGCAAGTCAAAGATTTTTCCCAGCAGCGGATTTGTTTCGGTGAGAAAAGGGAGTCATTCTACTGTTGCACCAAGAACCTTTTCTCGCCTACCTGCTGCTGGAAAGCAGCCAGCAGGCTCACAGCTGGTCCATGCCCAGTAGGCTGCCCGCAGCCCCAGGCCTGTTTCTAGTTGGACCGGAGCCACTTCCCAGCAGAGCCCCCAAGCTGAGAGGGTGACTCTGCAGCACGCAGATGACCAGCCTCCCTCTAGCCGATGCCCCGGGAAGGGGCCCCAGCACAGCCGCGAGCCGGCAGAGCGGCGCTCGGCCCCTCACCTTTCAAGGTGGCAGGCAGCACGGCGCTCTCCAGGTTCGCATCTGGTCTGATGAAGCAGACCCTGCCCTCATTCCCCGCGCCCGAGCTCGAGGTTGCTGCCAGGGGTGAAGCCTCGACTGCAGAAGCTGGGTGGAGCAGGAGAGCACAAATAAGGCCATTTGCAAAGTGACTTGCAGCTTGCAAACCTTTCAAAATTCACCTGAGATGGGACAAGTCCCACCTTACGTGGGCCAGTGCGGGCACCCTGACCTGCCTGCGCTTAATCACGTGGCCATGAAGCAGAGCAAAACAGTTCCCACTGCAAGCGTTTCTTTGCATAGCCCTCCCCAAGACGTTCTGCCTTCAGACCAGCTTTCCCAAACAGTCAAAGCTTCCAGACTTCCCAGGGGGCGACTGAACGCCCCGGGACAGAAAGCAGCAGCACTGCTGCCTTTGCCAGTGCTACCTCCACAGCCAGGGAAGTTGCCGCTGATCATGCAAAATGTAGCGTCAGTCCTGGCTGTTCCCAAGGCCACGGCACTCTGGCTGGCATTGCCCTCTCGGTGGCATTACCACCGTTTTCTTCCGTTACCAGCACCCTTGTGGAGATTTATGGTTTTGGATTCAAGTTTCCCAGGCCCGTCCCTCCCCTCAAGCTGGGGTTTGTTCTCAAGTGAGCCGGTGTTTGGCCAAGGTAAATTACGCGCCCATCAGAATGCCTAAGAAACACACGTGCTTCGGAACGATTTCCCCTGTGTTTTAGCCCCCCACCCCCCACCCTAAGAATTTAGGCCTCTCCAAGCCACCAGAACTCGCTAGCCCCTGCTTTGGCTGGCCCAAAACAAGGCATGCAGGAGCCCACACCTCCGCCAGACCAAGTCCTGCACTGCTGCAGGATCTGACTCTGCCCAGATCCATGGGGGAATGACGGCGCAAGACTGTGCTGTGGAGAATGCGCCACAGCAACTCGCTAGTCAGCAGCAAAGGTGCTTACTGATCAGGCTCTCCCAGTTGTCCTCTACTTTTTCACCGTGCCTCCGGGTGCGGAACAAGAGCATGTTGTTGCAACGAAGGCAGCGCAGCAGCTCCTCGCAGTAATATGGGATCCCCGAGCTCCTTTGGATCAGGAACCTGGACAGGAGCAGACCCGGCAGTGGCCAGCACAGGGAAAGTAAGGTGAAACATGGTTCAGGTGGGCGGCGAGCCACTCGGGCATATCAGGGTAGCCAGCATCTTCGCCAGAGCTACACCTCACTTTTGAAAGGGATGGTCCTCCCGCTGGCTTGGGCTTTTGGGCCCCCCTGAACCTCCAGCCTTCGCTGAAGTCCATGGGAAAAGAATTGTGGTCAATGCCCAAAGCACAGAGCAGCGAGCCCTGCCTTTCCTCTCCTCAGGAGCCTCGACCCTCTCTGGCAGCAGGGCAGACCTCTGCCCCAGGGAATCTCCCCCACAGCCTGGCCACCTAGACCAAGGCCTTTTCACACCCCAGCCACGCTTGGGCTCGGGACTCTTCCTCCCTTCTTCCCTGTGCAACAGCGAAGGGCGGACACTTCCCACGCTCCATCTCTAGGCAGTTGCCCACTCTCAGCTCACGCCTGCCAGGGTGAGGCGTAACAAGCAACCCACGTCCAGTACTCGCTAGAGTCACTGATGCTTCTAGCGGCCCTGTGCTCCCTTTCCCGGGGGGCTGGTTCCCTTCCATGTTCCCTTCCATAGGTTCAAGCCCTCAGGAAGAGCTCCCCTGCCTCCAACTTACCTTGCTAGATCCCTGGAGATGGTGTCCACTCCAAGGTCCTGGCAGGCTTTCTGCACCACAGCTGAAGGTTTCAGCTTGTCCAGATGAAGACAGGTGATTTTCTGGGACCTTGTGCTGCCTGCTGCGGCTTTCCAAAAGCTCTCTGTTCTTGCGTAGCCCGGAGCTAAGCTCACGACCATGAAGAGGGAGACGTTTCGGAGCACGGGTGACATGATACTCCAGGAGGCAGAGTCGATGAAATGGGCATTGTCGATGACAAATATGCCAAATTCTCCTCCAATGGTCTGAAAAAAAAGCAGGTTGTTCTGAGGGGAATCCAGTGGCTTCTCCAGTGTCTTCCAGGGGAGGAGATTTAGCCTCTGTCTCTTGAGAGGATGCTCTGAAGTCTCTCCCCAACCACTTCCCTGCTTAGACGCTGACTTCATTTGTTTGAGACTTTAAGGTCACACCTAACATCACTTGCCCTGCAGAAGGAGGGAGCTTGGGCAAGGGAATGCAGAAGACATTGTTTCTCCTCCAGGGCACACCTGATGGGAGGAAAGTTATTGGGTGTGTTTGTGGGGCTGCGGTGGGGAGGTGGGGGGTGGGGGGTTTCTCAGGCCCTGAATGGCAATGACCCAGAGGCGTGGTCCTCCCGCCCGCTCACACTGCTGTGGTACAGAGCCCGCAGCCGGCAGGCTTGTTTTCCTTCTCTGACCCAGGAGGAAGGAAGGAGAAATGCTCACCTTCTCTAGCACTTTTGCCAAAGTCGTGTGCAATTCCGTTTTTCTTTGAGTTTCGCACATCTCGCGAACCTCGTCCGAAACGGGAAACTGGCCGGAAAAGCAAGTCAGGGAGAAACATCACTCCGGGGCTAGGCACACACCTACCCACCAAGCAAGACCGCAGCGCAAACCACCTCTGCTGGCCTCAGCGCCTTACCTCTCCCCAGCACAAGTGCAAAGGGCCACGGTGGGGCCTTCACCTGCAGCCTAAAGCAGAGGCCCTCTGCTGAGGGTCTCTGGCAGAGCTGGGGCTTGGGGGTGGGCTGAAGAGCTGGTTCTCAGGCTGCGGGAATCTTGGGCTGCCTGGAGCAGACCGCTCACATAGCGGTGACCTCAGCACGAGGTCAGCAACAGCCTCTCTCCAATGCCACTTCCACCTTGTTCAGCACCCGCTGAACAAGGCACCGGCCACTGCCGGATGCAGCGTGGGACATGAACTCAACACAGACAGGGAGCCCCCCGGGCCCCAGAATGGGAAACGTGTGGTACGACTCCCGCGATTCCCACCCCTGAGCTAAGGCACTCCCAGCAGCACGCCCTCACAACGTCTGACCCAGAAAAGCTCAGGAGAAGGCCTTCTCCAGGGCCAGAGAGGCCTCTCGCTCTCACCTCGACGAGGAAAATGTCATTGAGGAGGCAATAGCTGCTCTCTTCGATTGTCCCTCGGAGCTTTGTCTGCAGCATGCGCTGCCTGTCACTGCACAGTTCACAGTCCTGCAGGCCCAGGGCCCTGGCCATCAGCGTACGGATGGCAGAGAAGGACTGCCTCACGTTGACCTCTAGCAGTTCCACGGCAACCACCCTGCCATGCAAAAGCAGACGGGACTGAGATCCCCGACAGCCCAAGCCTTCTAAGACAAAAAGGGTGGAGATGCCCTTGTGGGGGGCTCTTCAGCCACCCATCTCAAAGTGCTTCCCAGAGAAGGCCAAGCTTTTTGCTCCTCATATGGGAAAGGGCACAGGGGGGCAGTTGCTGCCAAGCCACTGGGAGAGCTGGGTCGAGACGCTGTGTCTCTGCAGCGCCGGCCCAGGTCTCGCTACGTCCCCCCGGCAGAGGAACTCACGGGGCTAAGAGGCAAGGATGGAGCAAGTGGTGAGTTTGCCTTTGGGCTCCAGACCTCAGCAGGCCACCTCCCAGACCACAGGAAGGCTTTTCTGCCCCTTCTGGGCAGTGCTCCTTCTGGGAAACAGGCAGAGCTTCTGAGGCAGGCCACCCTGCTGTCTGTTGGGTCTGGCGTCAGATGAAAAGCACTGAGCTTGGGCTCTTTCCTTCTATCTGTGCCTGGCCCAGAGGTGAAGGAGGAAAGGCCATGGCTCAGAGAAGCCACCTCCAGCTCCCCGAAGAGGCGGAGGCAGGAGCAGAGCACACACATGCTCCTAGGGAGTGTCTCCAGGAGAGTGTCTCCAGAGTGGAGACACCAGAGAGACACTCCTAGAGACATCTCCAGAGAGACACTCCTAGGGAGTGTCTCCAGCTCTGCATATGCAGCTTTCTCCCTGGCACCCTCCGTGGCACAGAATTTCCATGGCCACCACAGAAACCTCAGGCGTGCCGAGCTTACAGCTGTGCCACGCCTTCTGGTCCAAAAGCTTCCGTTTCTCCACACAGGCGTTAAGCAGGACTGGGGTCCCTCTGGCTGCACGTAATGGCATCCCTGCTGCCAGCTGGGACCGTCAGTATGTGTGGCATCTACCTCCATGGCCACTTGTGCCTTCAGCTAGGAAGGCTGTGGCTGTGCCACAAACGACTGCCTTCCGCCTTACGTTTCTGTCTTACAGGGTGTGAATTTGGATGTCCAGCCGGCTGCTTGAACGTTGCAGATTTTCACCGGCACTGGCATGCACTGCCCTCCTCAGACTAGCTCCTTGCAAACTCCACCATCTTTTCCATCCTTTCCAAATGGTATCTATATTGCGAACAGACACCTGCAAAGAAATACCTGAGCGTAACAAAAAGGTTTGGTGGAAAAAATAAAATAGAACAAACATATGTATTTGTCTGTAGCCGTTCTTCTTCTTCCTCCCTCTTTTTCCTCTCCCCTATTCTTTCTTCTTTAATCTCTACTCGGCTTTAATTTCTACTCTTTCTTTAATCTCTACTCGGCAACGAGTGGCTGAGTGGGACTAATGTATCTGGCATTTCATGTGACCCTGGAGCTCCCTATCAGTGCTGTTTAGGGGGGTCTCCCACCAGCGCAGCACAACTGAAGGCCAGCCCAGGTTAGTCCTGATGCAGTAGGTGGGAAGTGCTGGTTTTGGCTGGGGAGGGACTGTGACCTGGACGCTCTCACAACCAAGAGCATTCAGTTCCCCTGTTTGCGAGTCATGGGTGGGTTTTGTCAAGAGAGTCACAAGACAGAAAACAAAACTCGTTGGTTTTTCGTTAAACTCATCTCTGAAAATGAGGCTTGGCAGCATGTAAGCCTTTCACCTGTGGCACTGGGGCGTTTCCCTCTCCTGCAGAGTGCAGTACTTGGGAAAGCTGCATCCCTGCCACGTACACCCATTGCCAGTCAGTTCCCGAATCTCCACACTAGTGCCTTTGCTCATTCTGTGTGAGTGTGCAAGGGAGAGAAATTGAGGGGTGAGCGTATTTTGGGAGGCAGCGCTGCCTATCAGTGCAGGGGTGCTCAGGGCAGCAGTTGGGCAGACTGGGTGATACGGGGTCCTTCAGCGTGGAAGGAGGAGCGCTGGGAGGGGGTGCTCGCAAAGCCCAGCAAGGCAGCCTATGATGATGTAGAAAGCCTTTTCTGCCGGCCTCCTCTACCCTTCAGATGCAGCTGCAGAGCAGAATTGTGCTAAGACTAGCTTTGTCGTCGGGCTCTTGTGTCATCTGCCTTGCTCTCAGAAGATCCTCGCAGGTCAGACTCCACGTCGGCCTTAACAGGATCCGCTGTATTCAACCAGAACACGTTTAGATGTTTTCCAAAGGCGTTCTTCCCCCTTTTAGTCTGCAAAGCTTAACCTCTTTCTTTTTCCATTGCCGGACTATATCCTTGATTATTTTTTTTTTAATTCTTCCTACTTTGTTGAGTGCTCCAGACCTTTGAAAATGCCATTTTCCAAGACAATAAATGAGTCGTTCAGCATTTTAAAAAAAGCAAGAAGCACTTTTTGTATTGTCCCTCCAATATATAACTCTGGTGTGACTTTAGTTCAAACTACGTCTCTGTCTTTCAAAGCTGAAAAGGATGCCTAGCGAGAGGTATACATTCCTTTTGCTTTCTGCAATAGGAAAACAGTTAAGGAAAACAAGGCCTGCCTTGTAAAACAAGCCCCCTGGATGACAGTCTTGCAGCTTGCAAAGTCCAGCTGGATCTTCCTGGAAGGGGAGCCTGTGGATTCTTGACAGCCCATCAGTTAGTGTGACTGGTGAGGTTTGTTTCTTGCCATTGTCTCCATGTTTGCTTTGTCAGGTGTGTGTCTCTGCCTGTTTTGGTTTCTGGCTTCCCCCTTTTGCCTTGGCAAATTTCAGGAGTCGCTGAACACGGAACTTTGAGCTTAGTTTGGTTTTGTGTGCTGGGTGCCTAATCCTTTCCAAAAGAGGTTTTTCATACTCTCCTGAAAACTTTCAATGTAAGGGCAAATCTGTCCATTAACTTCTCAACTCTTTTTAACAGAAAGGAGTGAAAAAGAGAAGCTTTGCGTGCTGATTTTCTAAAGATGGTGTGGCTATGGTCTTTCTTGCCTTAAGTATATAGGGCATGAGAGAGGGCAAAAAAAGTGTGCCCTTGGAAATTATGCATCTCGAGAACTTGCTGAAAGAGCTATGTGGGACAGAAATCTTTTCTGCTCAAACTCCTGTTAAGGGCAAAAAGGGAACAGACCTTCTATGTGAAGTCAGGACTCTTCTTATTACTATAACTGAAATGTGAATCCAAATGGAAGAAATGTTATTAGTCCAGGTCCAGTTCTTAAAGAAAGATAAACTACAAGACTACTGCTATTACAGAAGGAGTCTCAGGAATACAGGTTCAAAGCACAAGTCCTGTTCTCTACCTGTTTTCCTCTGCTCTTATTCTCACTCTCCCACTGCCCTTCTGGTCCTAAGGGCAATGAAGCGTGTTCCTCAAGCAGAAAGTGGGGAGCTACAGGCAGTTGTCAGAGTCCCAAGGTCTTCCCTGGGAGGAGTGTGGCAATGATGGGGTTTCTTTTGTCTTCTTTTTTTTTTAATTCCCTTCCCCCACCCCCTCCTTCCCAATCTAGATGTCTGACCACCTTTTACGTTTATTTTCTGAGTAGAGCTACTTACAGTGATGGAAAAATCAAAGCCCCGCCAAAGCCCCGTGCTGGAAACCAAGGGCCTGGTATCACAGTAGTTTTTGGTGCACGTTCTCTCTTGTCTCTCTTCTGTTCTGCTGTCTTTAGGCTTGCAGCACCTGTGGGTAAGGGTTGCCCTGCAAGGCCTTGTAGACTGCTTTCCAAATGATGATGTTGTGTGTGTTGGTTTGGGGTTTTCTCTTCCCCAAAGACAGCGAGGTAAATTTCAGAAGATGCTCTCTTTTTCTTCTGAGGATGGCATAGTGATAATCTGATTATGAAATCAGAAAGATTTCATAATCCATGCGGACTGCTGAAGGCCTCAATGGATGGTGAGGGCTACAAGAAGTCAGAGGCTCGGCAGGTGCAGGAGTGACCTGAGTTGTAGAAGGCACAGTGGGAAGATGAGGGCTGGTGTGGGAAGCTGCAGTCCTGCTGTTTGTCTCTCAGCCATGCCTTCCACCTGCCTGCCAGGCTTTGCATGTGGGTTGGGTTTAGGACTGGCGTTAGGATGATGCAGAATAGGGAGCTCAGCTCAGCATGGGAAGGAGTGAGGCACGTTGCGCAGTCCAGAGCGGAAGGTTGAGGAGCGCTGTAGGCAGATCTTGTGTTGGTCTTTGAGCAAGATGGCTACAGATTTTAGCACGTGATCAGGGTGAGGTGAAGGGTTAGGGTAATGGGAAGCAAGGAACACGAAATGCGAAGGAGCGTACGTGTTGCACAGTGTGGGGTGGAAGGCAGAAGCCTGGCCCAGGAGTCTGCGGGGGGTCTGTGTGTGTGTGTCTTGCGGTGGGAACATACACCCACCAAGCTTAGCACGTGAGTGGACCACAGGTCGATATCTAGCATAACATTGCTTGAAAAAGAGGCTGAACTTTAAATGTCTGCCTTTCTCACTCTAGCAGAAAAAATGATTTCAATTCTGTTTAATAAGTAACAAAAATGAACAAGTGCTGTTTCAGTGAGGTTAACAGCCTTGTTTTAACAGCAGCAACTCTTCTAACATTTATTTTGCATTTCACTAAGGCACAGTGTAATGTGGGAATCCATTGTCATCTGCAGTGGAGGGAATGTGATTTTCACTGAGAAGTGAGTACTGGCAGAGTTGTTGTTGTCGGCTAAAAATGCTGAGGTACCAAAGTACTTGAAAACATGCATTTCCCTAGAGTTCCCTTTAGTTAGGTGAACCTAAACAGCTAAGGAATCAATCAGTCGTTGATCCTTCATAACCATAACATGTTCTCGGAAAATGTTATGGTGTCTGTTAAGAGGATGGGCTTAGATGTAGCGAGAGAAGAGTTTTTTAAAAAGATTTTCTGTTGTAATCTTTTGCTCTGTAGGTCTAAGACCTTTTTTACACTGCAAATACCAGGAGGAAAGCTTTAAAACAAAAATCCAAGGGAAGATTATGCAAAAGTACTGGAAGCTACCCAGCTAGCAGGTCAAGTGAAATAAGAGGCTTCATTTTTTCCTAGTGCCATGGAGAGCATTGGGGTTTCTCAGAGTGCCCAGCGTTGGTGTGGTGGTGTTTTTTGGAGGTTTGTCAGTCTTTTTTAGTGTAGTGTCGGATGACGGTGCAATTTAAAGCAGAGGAGAAGCAGTGCAGTCAGTCAATTACTATTATCGGTAAGAATTCCAGCAAAGAAATGGTGATTGACTTGAATGAGTGAACTCTCCATGAGCTGGGGCTGAACAGAATCCGAGGGAAGACTACGCAAGAGCATTGAGATGTGGCTGCAGATGAAAAAGCTGAGTGGCAATTTTGCCTTCTCCAAGAAAAAAATCACTTTAGGTGCCAGATGCAGCATTCCCTTGCTGGGTGCCTTTGTTGCATCTTTTGCCACGTGCAGAGGCTTTGCAAGCAGGGTGTGTGCAATTTCACCAAAAAACCCGCTTTACACAAAAGATGGCAAAGAGTAGCAAGGCACTATGTGAGGTGTTAGCATGCTCCCTGACGGAGATACTTCAGAGCCTTTGCTGGCCAGGCAGGCTTCAGCCAGGGTGTGAAGGGTGGGGGTCCGCTGCCCCATGCACTGGGCTGATCTGGAGTCTTGCCGAGTCACTGTCCTCCAGCTCGTTGATTTTTCCCATTAGGATTTTTGCAGCTTTTAATGTTGATTTTCTCCTCCTGAAGTCTTGAGTTCCTCACTACGCGGGCTACAACAATCCAACCTCTCCCTCTGCATTTTCCCGTTCTCGCCTTGCAACTTTTGCCCTTCCTCTTTTCTCCCCCATCCCACTGGGAAGGGGGAGTGAGCGAGGGTGTGGGGCTGAGCTGACTACCCAGGGTAATCCACAACACTAACAAAGACCAAAACTGTTCAGCCATTAATTAGCTGATGAGCTGTTAAGAACCTACAGGTGCAGGCTTGAGGAGGGCCAGCCTGGTCTTTGTAGCTGGAACAAGAGGACAAGAGGAAAGGGCCTCAAGGCGCGCCAGGGGAGGTGTACATTGGATATTAGGAAAAATTTCTTCCCTGGAAGGGTTCTCAAGCACTGGAACAGGCTGCCCAGGGAAGTGGTTGAGTCCCCATCCCTGGAGGTATTTAAAAGACGTGTAGATGTGGCACTTAGGGACATGGCTTAGTGGTGGACTTGGCAGTGTTGGGTTTACGGTTGGACTCAATGATCTCAAAGGTCTTTTCCAACCTAAATGATTCCGTTCTATTCTATGAGGATTATGGAGAGTTGGGGGTGGCCTGTGGGACCACGCACATCTGGGCAGGGGTGTTAGATGGACGGAGGGCCCACGCTGACGTTTGAGGGATCCGTGAAGGTGGGCGTGCTTGTGAATCGCGAGAGCGATACCACGTGTGTTTTCACCAGTGAGCTTCAGTCCTGTTCAGCCCGAGAGGAGGAGTGGGACTTGACTGTCTCCAGTTATCTTTTATGCAAGATGCGGTAGTCTTATACATGGGTGTTGTTCAAGGCAATGCTCTGCTTGTGGCAATGTGTGGGGCTGGCTGTACGAGTGTCTCCTGTATGCCTGTGTATGTGTGTGTGTGTGTGTGTGTGTGTGTGTACCCCTCTGTGGGGTACCCACTCAGGCGTCCTACTGGCCGAGCCTGCAAAGGGGAAAGCAGCAGCCCCATCCATTGGCCTGGGACAGAGAGTCCTCAGGGTGCGTCAGGATGGGCTCCAGTGGCTGCAGAGCAGGAATCCTGGGGTGCCTGAGTCTGGTGGAGGCAGCAGCTTTCGACATCATTTAACACGTGTCCTTTACAGGAACTTCCCAAGATTGGGAGACATATTGTGACAAACAACAGCAGGACTGAAGACGAGGACCTCCACCAATTGCCAGTGAAAACTCTGGCCTGGCAAGTGCAAGCCAGCGTGGATTCGTCTTTCCTAAATTTTGCCATGTGAAAGTTTGCTTTTGAGGTTAGATTTTTTTTGTTTTTCCCCCAGTCAGTGGAGGTAGACTTCTCCTGCACTGACGGGAAAGAACGAGGCACTTCATTTCAGAGTTCTGCTTCTTAGGTTAACGTACGGTCATGTAACATCCTTTTCTAGAGCCTTGCCCTGTGGTAGGATCACGCTATAAAAATAGCAATAGGGTGGGCTATGAGTCACCCTCTCATTATCCTGTCAATGTTAGATAGAAATAGGTCTCCCGAAGGAATACCTAAAAAAATATTACCATGTTTCACGAGCAAAGAACAAAAGAGAATCCAGAGAAGAGCTGGTATCTTCTGGAAGTCTACCTCGAGCTGTCCACGTTTGGAGGGAGAGAGAGGAATGTGTGTGCGACTGCAAGCATCCTTCTGCACGGGTATGGCAAACTGACGTCATGCTCGGATTTCTGTGTAGACCTTGGCAAGGATGTTCAGAAGAAAAAGAACCGGAACAAGAAGAAACAGAAAACAAACTAAGTGCGACCACCTGGGCTTAGGCCTGTGATCTGAACTGAGGGCCGTTTCATAAGTAGACAGCAAGCTGACGTGTAACACAGTCAATACACCTGTTCGTCAGCAGACGGTGAAGGAGAGCCCGTACGGGAGTATAGGCACAGCCAGTTTCCACCTGCGGTCTTAGCAGGGGCAGTCTTAGCCCATCAGGACAAACAGGACGAACCCAGACCTGCCCTTTGCAACTGCAGTGAGATTTGAAAGGGTTTTGAAGGCAAAGAGATGTAAAACAAGGAAACATTCACGTGACTTATTTCTTCTAAGGAATGGATTTATTGATCCTTTTGGCATTTTCCATATCTATGGGATAACAGAAAACAAAAGTCAGTGGGGCCACCCTTTTCCTGGCAGAGATTAAGGTCTGAATCGTGGAAGAAGCAGAGACCAACAAAACCCTTGGTTAGGGAGGCTTGACCCCTCCGCTGTCCTCTCTGGCGTGCCCCTTCGCGGACGCTGGGGGAGCACTGCAGGTCTGCCGGACTACAGGAGCAAGTCAAACACATGCGGTAGCAGGTAGCAAGTCAGCGCAGCAGGTTTATAGTCTCCTTTCGTGGTCTGCCATCTCCAGCGTTTTCTCACTTTGTTACACTGTAAGTTTAACCTCAGGGTTAAACTCGCTTGCACATCCTAACATATTTTAAGAAGGGAAACAACCCAGAGGCATGTGGTAGCTCATTTTTTTCCCTTTGTCATAGCTCTGGAAATTAAAAAAGAAATAAAGAAACATATGTATATGTATATATGTGGACGGAGCTACAGACACCTAAGAGTTCTTTTCCAGGGAAGTCAGAGGTGAATGAGAGCTTCTGCAGGCGGTGAGACTATTGCCAGTAGGTCGAGGGAGGTGATCCTTCCCCCGTACTCGGCACTGGTGAGGCCACACGTGGAGCACTGTGTCCAGTTCTGGGCTCCCCAGCACAAGAGAGACATGGACATACTAGAGAGTCCATCAAAGGGCCGCGAAGATGATGAGGGGACTGGAGCACCTGTCCTTTGCGGAAAGGCTGAGAGAGCTGCGACTGCTCAGCCTGGAGAAGAGAAGGCTCGGGGGGACCTCATCAATGTGTATCAATACCCAAAGGGAGGGTGCAAAGAGGACGGAGACAGGCTCTTTCCAGTGGTCCCCAGTGCAGGACCAGAGGCAACGGGCACAAACGGAAACACAGGAGGTTCCCTCTGAACATCAGAAACCACTTTTTTACTGCATGGGTGGCTGAGCCCTGGCAGAGGTTGCCCAAGGAGGCTGTGGAGTCTCCACCTTTGGAGAGACGCAAAAGCCATCTGGACATGGTCCTGGGCAACCAGCTCTGGGAGTCCCTTCTTGAGCAGGGGCTTGGCCCAGGTCCAGGTGACCTCCAGAGGTCCCTTCCAACCTCAGCCGTTCTGTGATTCTGTCATCCGTGACTGCAGACATCATCAAGTAGTGTTTGTCCTCTCTGCTGCCCACCTTAGCAATATCTAGAAATCTCTAAAGGCACAAATAAAGAGCAGCTTAGATGCTGTTCACATCGGCCAACTTTTATTTGGATCCCAATGAGATCCGTATGTCTAAAGAAGACATTTCTGAACCACCCTTCAAGCTCTCTGTCTCTTAGACTGTAAATGAGGGGACAGAGTCAACATGGTAAGACCGTTTAGAAAAGAGAGCATCTTTTGTTCACGTTTCCCATTCTGGTAGCATCTCGTAAGCAATACACCATGTTAACGTTCCGTCCACAGTTGTAACAGCAAACAACGATCAGAGGAGAGGAGCAGGTGTAGACATCTTTTTGCTGAAAGATTTTTCAGAACGGAGGAAAGGATGTGCATTGTAAGATGCCAGAAACTGTAGCAATGTGAAGAGAGCATCTCGTCCCATCTGTGCTGAACTGCGCACTGTGGCCAGTGTAGCATCATCACAGGAAGGATTAAAGATTTGCATGAGATTACCAAAGATTTCATTAGCAACACAAAAAGTCAGTTGGAACAGAAACACTCGGCTAGGATACTAGCCTGACATTTCCTTATCCGGCTCCGAGCTTAAAGCAGAAAGCGCTGCAGGGAGAAGCTTCCATCTTGCTAAAACCCAAGCATAAGACACCCCTGCCTGGAGAGAACACTCCCCACAGGCCAAAACACTCAAATTGTAACACTTGCATGCAGCCCCTGCAGAAATGGGCTTCTCGCCGTTCTGAAGGGAACGGAAGGTGCTGGGGGCACGCCGGGACATGTGAACACGGGGCTCTGGGACAGCTGGAGAGCAACAGGGAGGTCTCCAGGGAACATGAGGGCAAACGTGGGGCTTGGGGCACCCCAAGAGGACCCACGTGCCCAGGGGCGAGCGGGCCACGTGCCCCCCGCGGAGGACACTCTGCCCCTCCCGGCCTGAGTGGCGGGTCACAACGGTGCCCTTTGTGACCCGCCTCTCTGACACCCTGTGGCGCTGCATATGGTCAACGCAGACGCAGCCCCTGCCCCACAGTGTCCGGCAGGACGGCGACGGGACAGGGCGGGAGCGTGGAGCTGGCGAGGAGCCCCTGAGCACAGCCCACGTCTTTCCCCGCCACCCCCGGCAGCCCCGCGGTGCCGAGGCATTTCACCGAAGCTTCCCCCTTCCCCGCCCCTACCCCTTTCCTCCGTCCCGCTCAGGATGGCGCAGAGACCCCCCAGACGCCCCAGGGAGGCCTGGGTGGAGAAGAGGGCTCCCCAGAAGAGCAGCTCTCCCCCGCAGCCCTACGAGGTGTGCGTGCCCAGGCCGCTGCAGACCAGTAAGTGAGGGGCCCCAGCGGGCTGGGGCCAGCGACCGCACCCTGATCAACGCCAGCGTCCTGTTTCCCCGGCACACCGGCAGTGGGGGTCCCATGGGCGGGGAGCGTGGCACTGCCGGAATGCTGCTCAGGGCTGGGAGCCAGCCCCAGCACAGCCTCCCCCAGGGCGGGAGAGAGCAGAGGGCACCCGGCTCCTGCCCCGGCATACGGGCAGCAAGAGGCAGCTGGCCTGGCAGGAGGCAGCGGTGGTGGGGGACGGGGACCTTTCCAGCCTGCCTGCAAGCCAGTTCCTAAGCCCGGTGCACTCGTGGCTTTCTGCGCCGCGCTGCGCTCCGGCATCGCAGCCCATCTGCCGGGCACCCTCCAGCCTGGACACCCACGGGGAGACTGCGCCAGGGGAGCGGGCATGGGGCTGGACGGAGGGCAGAGCTCCTTCCTGTCCTCGCGTTGGCCTTCGGCCCCTCTCTACAGCCCTCCCTGCTCTCCTCCTTCACTAGGTGCCTCCTCTGCTGCGTCTGCCAGCTGGCTGGCTCTGTACAGAAAGGAAAAAGAATCCATGGAGTTCATCCAGGCTTTTCTAAAGAGCTCAGAAAAGGTAACCGTGGCCATTTCCATGGCAGCTGTGCCTGCACCTCCTGACGGGGCCGCCGGCTCTGCTGCCTGCTGCCGGGGCTATTGGGGGGCTGCTGGCTGGGCAGAGCTGCTCCCCCCAGGTGGTCTGCCCAGCACTGCAGCCCCAGCGCTCCAGTCCTGCTGGCCACGTCTCTACCTTCTCACGCTCCCCGTTTGTCTCTCTGTCCCGCGGCTGCCAGGAGGAGGCCCAGAGGACGCAGTTCCTGGAGACCATCTGCACCCTGTGCAAAGCTGGCAGGCACAAAGGCTTGTCACAGGGCCTGAATGCGTTCTGCCACAGATTTGAGCTGGCAGAGAATATCAAGGTGACGGGACAGCCGGCAGGTCTGGGGAGGGGGCAAGGTCCCTGGGCACCGGCCCACCGTGAGGACGGCGCATGGGCAGGGGGAGGGCAGGGGCAAGCGTGCGTGGACACTGAGCTGCCCCGAGGGGACTCGGGTGCCGCTGAGAAGCCCCGCCAGCAGAGACCCCAGCAGCGGGGGTGGCAGGGGGTCTCTGGGGGCCGGTGCCGGGGCGGGGGCAGAGGGTCTCCGCCAGCCCCACTGCCTGCTGCTGGGTCTGCTGGCACTGGGTGCTGGCGGCTGCCAGGTCCCATCCCGGTTGTGCTCTGCAGGTGCTGCTGGAAGAGGAGCCCAGGGACCGCCTGCACACAGCGGTGCGGCAGCAAGCCATGCTTGCCATCGCCGCCTTGAGGTACCTGCCCAGCCCCTGGTTTGGCTGGCACCTCTCCACAGCCCGTGGCCCTGGGCCTGGCCGGGGGCATCCCCCATCCAGGCAGAGTCCAGCGGCGCCGTCAGAGGGCCTCTGCTTTGCCCTGCTGGCGGCTTGTTGGGAGGGCGCAGGGGAGGCCAGAGGGATCCTGCAGCTCCCCGCCACCTCTCGGCTCTTCCCCAAAGCGGGAGGCGGGAGGCGGGAGGCTTGCCTGCCAGGACTGTCCTGTGGCCCAGGCCATGTCGGGGAGGGAGGAGGTGCCTCTTGGCGGGGCTCCCTGCACACCCTCCATCCCTCTCGGGGACCCCTGCTCCAGAGGTCCGTGTCCACCTGCCCAAGGCATCGAGGCACCGCTCCCAGCACCAGCGTCCCACAGTTCCCTCCCTCTCTCTTTGCAGCAAAGTGGAGAGGGTGCTGGAGGGCAAAAAGGAAAGCCTCTTAGAGGCCTGCTTCAGGAGCGTCTTCCTGCTTCCTCCAAACACGGACATGCAGGGCGAGGCCGCTACTCTCTACTTTGAGGTAAGTGCTGGCTGAGCTACAGGAGCCCCCAGTCCCTCTGGGCTGCTCCCTGGCTGCCGCGTGCTGAGAGACAACCGGAGATCCAAGGCAGGGCAGGGTCTTGGCTTTGCTTTCCCACCCTCATCCCTTCGTCCCCTTCCCATGGGCCTGGCCACGTCCAGTGCCACAGGCTGCTCTGCCCACAGCAGCCTGTCTGCCCCGAGCCCTCCCTCGGGCACCGCGAGGCAGCGCAGGTGTCCTCCCGTGGCGTGGGGAGTTCAGATCCGACTCCGGGGGTGAGAGGGATCGCAGAAAGACTGCCACAAGCCTTTGTCCTCCTTGCAGACCCTGGATGCCATGGACAGCATGCTGTGGACATTGCTGCTCAGCTCTCCCTCCTCCGGCTTCGCGGAGCTGCAGACAATCTTACAGGTGTGGCACTGGCAAAGGGTGGGGTTGGCAGGGGCTGTTCCTCACCCTGGAGGGAAGGGAGTGTCCACTCTTGAGCGGACGGTCCCCAGCCCAGTGCCACGCACAGAGCACACTGCAGGGAGGGTGCCCAGCTCCCTTGGGGGAGCCAGGGCTGGCCCACCTTGCTCTTCCAGGAGCCTGGTGTCTCCTGGCTGCAGTCAATGGGACTTCCCCTCTGCAGCCTTAGGCACCGCAGCGGCAGCAGCTGGTGCTGCTCTTCCCCTGCCTCGCGGTCCCTCGCGCTTTCCTCCCCAGACCTGACCGGGGCAGAGACCCACAGGGACCTGCCTGTCCTGCTCAGAGAGCCCAGCCCTGAAGCTCCCCGGGGGCCGTATCCCCATTCCCCCATTGCAGAGCCCCCAGGCAAGCTCCTGCCCAAAAGCCCGGCCTCCATGGAGAAGGGACACAGGGCTGTGTTCTGGGGAAGGGCACGGAAAGGAGCAGATGCCGCCATGGGGGTGGCATCTGCCCACCTGCCCGGCCACAAGGACTCTGCGAGTCCAGCCAGGACTTCAGCAGCGCTGCTTCTGCTGGCGCGGGCACCAGCTCCCAGGGCACATCAGCGCTTTCTCTCCTCCCAGATGCTGCTGACCTTCACCAACTGCCGGAGCGCAGCTGCGTGTGAGAGGGCTGTGGGGAGGATTGGGAGGCTGAGCGATTTGCTGGCCAGCTGTTCCTCGGTGGAGGTAAGGAGCCAGGCACTCTCCAGCCAGGCTGTCTCCCCTTCCCTGCACACCGGAGCACCTGCAGCTGCAGCTCAGAGATGCCTGCGAGGCAAGCCTGGGCACCGGTTGAGGCATTCAGCAAGGCTCTGCCCTGGAGTGAGGGTCTTGGTTTCTTTCTTTTTCCCACGGTCTTCTCTCCCCACTTCCCTCTCTGCCGGGAGCCATCTCGGCCCCCAGTCCTGTGCAGGGCAGCACTGCCCAAGGAGCATGGCGGGAGCCCAGGCCTGGCAGCTCTCCCTGCTCTGCTGCCCAGGGGGCTAGCAGCTTTGCGAGGGCCCTCCAAAGCTCTGACTCGCCGGGGATCCTTCCCCGGGCAGAGTCTTGGGTTCAGGGCTTTGGTGGCAGCTGCTGCCCCTCAGCCCTGCTACCTGTCCTGCCTCCCTCACCCAGGTCTGGAGAACCTTTGTAGGCTACTATGACAGCCGTGCCTGCCACACAGAGATCCAGGTCCCCATCCTGGGACAGCTGCTGGGACGTCTCATCCTTTGCCACACTTGCAAGAACTGGGAGATCAGCTGGGGGGCTTTGGATGCTCTTCATTACCTCTTCAGATTCATCCTGCAGCAAAAATGTAAGAGAAGCTGTGCTGGGCTGCGTCCCTCCACACACAGACATCTCCTCCACACACAGACATCTCCTCGTATGCCTGCTTGTTTCCCTGAGTATTGCAACGGACCATTCTTGTGCTTGCTGGAGGCCGTCCATGAAAGTCTGCCAGCGTCCCTGACCTCCTTTGCCCCTCACAGCTGCTTCCCGTAGCATCCCAGCTATCGTTTTGCTGCAGAAGCTGCGTGCTCACCAGAAGTGCAGGACCTGTTCTTTGCTGCTCTCCTTCCCCACTCCTCTCAGGACCTCTCAGAACCCGGCTGTTTCATGGTCCCCACAGCCAAAGCTACCATTGATTACCACGTCCCAAAAAGAATTCTTCCCTATGGGAGAACAGCAGACGCAGCTGTGCATCAGCCCGGCTGGCCCCGCCAGTGCCTGCAGCGAGAAGCTGGCCCTGACGCCCTCCAGAAATCTCCCTGACTGCTTGCGTCCTGCCGCCTTGCAAGCAGGTCGCGGGGATGTTAAAGTTCCCCATGAAAATCAGGGCGTGTGACACGGAGACTTCCCCACGTGCTTTCAGGAAGACTTCATCCACATCCTCGCTCCGAGTAGGGGGGGTCTGCAACACGCTGCCACCACGATGTCACCAGCACTGCCTCGCCTCTCCTCTGCTTCTGACCCACACGCTCTCTCTCAGACTCTTGATTGTCCCGTCTATCTGAGCTGCTCCTTCAAATACGAGGCACCCCCCCCCTCCTCCTCTAGCCAGCTCTCCTGAAGAGCTCGCATCCATGCAGCGCAGCACTCAGCCATGCGAGCCGTCCCCCGCATCTCAGTTATTCCAACGATGTTTTAGTTGTGTGACTGCATGCAGAGCTCTAGTTCCTTTGAGTTTCCCAGGCCGCGAGCATTTGCACACGTACACTTGAGGGGCAGGTGTCTCTCATCCTTCTCCATCAGGTCCCTCTCGTTGCCCTTGCCTGTCCCCCTTTGCTTTATACCCCTGTCCACCACCTCCTCCCCTGACTGTGCGTCGTAACCTCCCTCCTCAGCCATTCCTAGTTCAAAGCTCTTCTCACCATTTGGTCAGCTTGTTGGCAAAGGCGCTGTGTCCTACCGACTCGTGTGTGCTCCCCTCCTGTTTAGGCATGACGCTGCCACAGGGTAACCCAAAGCATCCACAGCATCAACGCAAACGGGAAGCTGAGAACACCTCCTGGCTTTCTTCGCCCAGCACCAGCAACATTACAACGGTAATGAGCTCCTCCCTTGCATGTCCGTGGCATCAGCTCCTCAGGAGACTTGCGTGAGCAAAGGGATCCAGAAGCAGCGGGGTTGGCATGGCCTCCCTGTCCCTGGTGAGAGGGTTGCTGCTGTCCCCGAGCAGGGACTAAAAAGGGCTGCACTCCGGTGTCCCAGCAGCAGCTCCAGCCCTCCTGGCTGCCAGCAAGCCCTGGTTCTCTGTAGGGCCAGCACGCTGGGCCCACGACCACAGCCCTCCTCCCTCACCCTCAGGGCCCTCTCTTCTCATCCTCCACCGCCCAGTGACTGCAGCCCCTGCTTCCAGCTTTCCTGCGGGCACTGCTGCCAGCACGGCCGGGCCATCTCTCGCCAGAGCTGCTCTCACTGCTCAGCTAAGCAGCACCGTCAGGGCACTCGGTGTGACACGTCTTCCCGGCCTGTCTTCCTCCCGTAGGCGTTTGGAAAATACCTCCAGCCTTCAGAGAAGACAGACATCGTCCTCGTGGCCGTTGAGGCCATGACAGACTCAAGCATCTATGACAAGGAGGAGGCGAGCAGCATCCTGCATGTGGCCATGAGAGAACCTGCCTCCTGGCTGACGGAGGTAAGTGGCCTGTGGCTGCCCTGCCCTGCCCTTGAGCCCTTCAGCCGTTGTTCCTGCCTCCCTCCCTGCTTCCCTCCCTCCCTCCCTAACCCAGGTGCCTCAGGCACCATTTTAAGCCATTTTAAGCCACAGAGTAGGATGGGAAGGGCAGCAGTTTCAGAGGCAGCGGAGGAAATGGCTGCTCTCCAGTGGCAGCACCATCCTCACCTATGTGCCCTCCAGGTGCCAAACATCATGAGGTGCATCTATGAAAACATGGAGTGCATCGGCATGGCGTCAGCCCGGCACAGCCTGGACTTGCTGCTTCTCCTGATGACCGACCAGTGCCCCAGGGAAGTGGTCACGAGCCTGTTGAAGCTGTCTCCATCATGTGACAGGTACTGACCCCAACAGCCCCCGTGGGCTTGTTCCGTGTGGGGAGAGGGGCCTGGAGACTTTCTGGCTGCCAGACCCACGGAAAACCGCAGGACATCCCCCCCACCATGCTTTCCAGCCCTGGTGGATCGGCCAGGCCCGCAGTAGCCAAAGCTGCCCAAGCCAGCCCAGAGCCCCACCACGAAGTTCCTCCCGGCCCCACAGGGAACACTATCTCAGTCCCCTCCTGCTTGCCCAGGCGGGCACCCGGGCACTCCAAGCGAGGGGTCGGGAAGGGCCAGGGCTGCAGGACAGCCTGGGTCCTGCGGGGCTGGCCCGGGCACAGTGTGGTGGCCGAGGCAGCCCTGCTGACAGAGCGCTCTGGGCCTGCAGTACTGCTCTGGCCATGTGGGAGGTGATGCTTTCCCAGCCCCACACGTTGGAGAAGGTCTTGAGGGAGCTGCTCAGCAAGCTCCAGGACCAGCAGCTGCGCGGGATGTTCAGCTCCACCGCAGAGGAAGCCTGCATCCATCACTTGGCCGTGAGTGACCAGACCAGTCCTCGCTCACCCTCAGGGCTGCGCCTGCCTCTCCAGGCAAACAGGCACGGCCCTCTCCCCTCCCATCCGCCCCCAAACGGTCACCTCCTCAGGACATATGGGGACAGCCCTTTAGGGCCCGCAGGGACCTGCCCAGCACCAGGTTCCCCCCCCCCGCACCAGCCAGCCCCTGCTGCCCCCAGGATGGGCTGTCTGGCCCCGGTGGCCTTGCCCTGAGCTGCCAGTGGGAACCAGGAGCCGCACGGTGCGGGGAGCCCTGCAGGCTCTGCCAGTCTCTCACTGCCATCTTTTTTTCAGCTGCTGGCCTCCAGCAACATTGCATCAGAGGAGTTTGCTGGCCTGTACAAAGCCCAGAGGTACCTGAGGCGTCCAAGCCTGGTGCTGCTCTCGCTGGTGCTCAGAGGCCTCGTCACGCTGTCGCAGAGACCTGAGACGGTGAGCAGGGCATAGTCAAGTGAAGCCGTGTTGGCAGCCCGGGGCAGTGGGGGTAAGGCGGTGGCTTGGCCTGGGCTCAGGAGGAGTCGGGAGGTGGGGTGACGGCTCCAAATGCCCTCGCTGTCCCCTTCATGGACCCCAGGGTCCTTCCGGCTCGGACCTTGCCGCTGCAGTGCAAGGAGAAAGGCTCCCTCACCCGCCTGCAGGAGCTCTCGCTCCCGGCACATCCCCGTGGTGCCGGGCAGGAGTTTCTGCTCTGCACGGAGGCAGCCAGCGCCAAACTGCCTCTGTCGAGGGAACGCTGTCCCCAGAAGAAGCGTCCTGCTGAGAGGGGGAGGATGAGCCAGAGCCCAGGGTACAGCTGATGCTACGGGCTGACGGGTGTCCGCAGAGCGCTGCCATGGAGGGGCTTCATGGCTGCCTGGGGAGCTTTCCAGGCCCGGAGGGCTACCAACCCATCTGCCCGTTTGGGCCAGTCGGAAAAGGGGGTGGCTGAGCAGGGGACACGGAGCCTCTGTTCTCCTGCCCTAACTTCCCTACCCCCTGCTATCCCCCTGTGCCCATCAGTGCGCCCATGGCCACTGCCTGCCAGGAGGCTGCTGCAGGCATTCCTGTGCCACCTGCCAGGAAGCCGGCCGGGAAGCTGGTGCTTAGCGGCCAGGGCATTTTTGCCCGGGCGGTCTTTCACCGCTTCACAAAAAGGAAATTCTGTGCTTCGTACAGGCAAGAAAAATGCTGGTCCTGCTGCCGGACATCATGGAGACGCTGCAGAATGCCAACACTGACAACAAGACGAAGGCCCTGCTTCTCTTCAGAAACGTGATGGGTCCTATGAAGAGGAAGAAGGCCAGCCCCACCGCTCTGCAGCTGGTGGAGAAGCTCGTGCCGCTCTTTGATGATGTAAGGCTGCTGTGGGAGCCTGAGCCCCACTGATGGGCCCTCCTGGTTCCCACTGGCAGCTCAGGTTCCCACTGCCAGTGGGAACCAGGAGCCGCACCTGGTTCCCACCAGCTCCTGGGTGCAGAACCTGACTCCCAAGCATCTCCCCTCACATCAGCCACGCTAACGCCCTTGCTCGGGGAGCGGCTGTTGCTGAAGTGCCCCTGTCCTCCTCCCTACCAGGACTCCAGCCAGCTGCGAGAGCTCTCCATCTGCCTCTTCAAAGACCTGGTGCAGATGGTGGTGGGGAACGACAAGCGGCAGATGAAGAAGAACGCACGGAGAAGCCTGCTCCCTCTGTTCTTCCACATGAGTGACCAGAGCGAGAGCATGGCCAAGGTACAGCTTTCAAACCTGACCAGTGATGTGGGGCAGGGGGTGCTGACAGCACAGGGGTTGCCTGGGCATCCGGGAGGGGCAAGGGCTGCTGCTGGCAGTTGGACTCTTGGAGCCTGTGTCACCTCAGGGTCCAACTGCCTGAGTCACTGAGGGCAGGGCAGAGCTCCCCTCCTTGCCTGCACCGGTCCCACCACTGCTTTCCTCCTCCCTCTGTGCCGCCTGCTGCAGAGGAGCATGGCGAGGAGGGGTCCCCCCATCCCTGCTCCCCCCATTCAGCCCTCCTCCGGCGCACCCCAGAGGAAGGGTCCCAGCATACCCAGCACCAGGAGGGGCGGAGAAGATAGCACGGACATTTCCCACACCTGCTCTACCTGGTCCAGCAGGGCTCAGCAGCAGCCCATGGCCACCAAGGCCTGAACACAAGAGTCCCTAGAGGCTTCCCAGCTGTCCCTGCAGGTGTTGGAGGCCAGGGCCCTCAAAGAGCCCCAATCCCTGCCCACAAGCCCCCCAATCCCTGTCCCCCTCTGCAGGCCTCTCAGGAAGCCCTCCTCGTCATTGCAAAGCTGCTAAAGTGGAAACAGCTCAAGCACCTGGCCATGACACAGCAGACGTACAGGATTGGGGAGTGCTTGGTGAGGACAATCCCCAAGGCCCAGGGCCCGGGCTGGACAAGGGGTGCCCCCTGTGCAGCTGTGCCTCGCCTGCCCTGCTCCAGCCCGGAGCCCCCAGCCTGGAGCTGCACCCTCCTTCCCTGCCCTCAGGCACAGAGCCCCCCAAGGGCTCTTCTCCAGGCCCCTCTCCCCTCCCTGCCCTCAGGATGTTGAAAGAGACCCAGGCCCATCTGGGTCCTGGCAGTGGGACAGAGGGGTCTCAGGACCTCCAGAACCCCCTCTGCCTGCGGCTGTCTCTGAACCTCAGCCCCACAGGGCTCCTGGCTGGGAGATGGGAATGGCCTGAGGTGGGAGGGAGACAGGGGGTGCTGGGAGGAGGGGCCGGTGCGGCCGACTGGGGAAGGTCTGTGCCAGCCCCAAGCCCTTGTGCTCTCTCCAGCTGGTGCAGGACAAGAGCAGAGTTGAAGAATATCTGAGTCAGAGCCTGCCGTACCTGAAGGATGCTCAGGTCCCCTTGCGAGAGGCGGCCGTGAGGTTCATGGGTGAGCCACAGCCCCTGGGGTCCCTCTTTTGGCAGCCTGGCCCCAGGCCCAGCCGCTGCACTGGCAGCACGGGGCAGCCCTGTGGCTGCCAGAGCCCCGACTGCCCCGGGCAGGGCCTGGGCAGCCAGGGGCTCTGTGCCTCCCTCTCCCACCCCTGCCCACGCAGGTGGGCTTGGTGGCAGCCTTGCTCGGCCCCACCCTGCCTCGGGCACTGTCCTTCCCTGGGGTCACCCTGCTGAGGGGGAGGAGGGCGTGCAGCCAGACCGGCAGAGCCGGGAGCTGTGCTGCTGGGAGCATGCTGGGGAGCGGGAGGTCTGACGGAGCTCTGTGCCTAGGGCTTGCCGCGCAGCACCTGAGGGACAAACGCGAGGAGAAGCTGTCCGAGATCTGCAACGGTGAGTAGGGGCAGCGCTGTGTGTGCCGGGGCTGGTGGGCCAGGGGACAGAGCCTGGGCAGTGTGCTGCTATGCCTTGACCTGCTCCAGGGAAACACTTCAAGGGCAGAGCAACATCTCAGGGGCATTTGGGGCATTCCTGCGCAGCAGCTTCCAGCTGGTCCGTTTGTCCCACGTGCTCCTCCTGGCCAGGGAAAGGGATGGGTGGGGCTGGCATGGTGTGGAGGGGATGCCTGGGGGTCTCTGCAGACAGGTGGGTTTCAGCTCTGTTCTCTTGCCTTCTGTTGCAGCCCTCCAGCCTTTGCAGAAAGACGCCGAACTCTCAGTCTCGTCCCTGGCAACTCAGACCATGCTGATCCTGAGATCTCCAAGGGAGCAGCCAACATCGGGATGGACCCTGGGGGCGCTGTGCTGCTGGCCCTGCAAAGCCAGGCAGAAGTGAATCAAAAAGAAGCCTCTTTTTGATTAAAGCTGGAACCACAAACCCAAGGCCACGGTGTCCTTTGCACGAGAACCACCCTGAGCGGGCCGAGCAGACAGCGTTGTTCCAGGCCTCTACCGCTGCGTGCAGGACAGCTCACCTCTCGGCACACCCTGGCCCCAGTATTGTAGAATTTCACCCCTCTGTTAGGCTTTCCCCCAAAAGAAGTCATGTTTGTTCACCTCCTGTGGAAGTCTTTTCTCTAGGGAGGCAGAGGGCAAAAGGGAGAAGGCAGACCCCAAAGGAGTCAGGATTGCCCCGAGAGCTGCCTGATGCCCCGGCTTTGCGGCAGCCCGTGGCAGCACAGCACACACTGGCCCAGGGTGTCCTTGCAACAAAGCCCCAGCTGCCCTGCTGGACTACAAAACCTGGAGGTTTCAGCCTGCTGTTCAGACGTGGCCACCTCTGGCACGCTCTGGGCTCGCACATCCTTGCCCGTGAGCCAGGGGAGAAGTTTCCCTGTGGAGAGGGAAGAGCTGTGGCCCCATTGGCACCCTGCCCCACCTCCCCTGGGTTGCTGGGGCCGAGCTCCCAGCCCTTTGGGCAGCTGGGCTGCTCTGGCCTTCTCCCGCCACTGCAGCAGCAGCTGTCCTCTGCCCCTGCCACGTCCCTCTTGCCGGTGTGACAGCATTGGCCAGGCCCCAAATCCTGCCGCTATCCCAGCAGCTGCCAGGGCTGAGCAGAGCACTGCATCCACAGGACAGGGCCAGACCGTGCCCGGTGCCATCACGCAGGCAGTGGGGCTGTTGCGTGCAGCAGGCTCCCCACAGCCACCTCCCCAAGGGCTGGGAGGAGGGAGGACAGCAAATCCCCCGCAGCAGAGAGCTCCTCACCACCCCTGGCCAGCAGCTCCCCTCTCTGGGGCCAAGCCCAGGCCGTCCCCGCGAGTCCTTGGGAAACCTCTCTGCTCTCTGGGGTGGGCTGGAGGTCCCCTCCCTGCTGCCAGCCTGCCTGGTGCAGGGCTGTGCCCTGACCGGGGTTCTCCCGCTGCAGGCAGCAGAGCCCTGCTCCGCACCCAGCGCCCTTGGATGCAGGGGCTCGGTGCTGAAGGACAGAGGTGGGCTGGCCTGGGGCCACCACCCGGCTGCACGCCCCCGCAGCTCTCCCGCTCAGGGTCCCGCAGCTCAGTCTTTCTTTCTGGCCTCATGCTGCCCTGAGAGGAGTCGGAGCTGTGCCGCAGGGGCTGCGGTGCCCACCATCACGCGGCCAGGATGGGCCACAAGAAGGGCGGCCCCAGCTCCAGCATCCCCATGCATCGTCGGCCACTCTGGCGGGGCCACAGCAGCCGTCGCTGTCGCATCCCACACCCCCGTGCCGCTGCTGCCAGGGCCCTCAGGCCTCCCGCAGCGTCGTCCGTCCTCGGGGCTCAGAGGGATGAGGCCCCGCACCAGGACACGGCCCCTGCGCCCCTTGTGTCTTTCAGGGCTGAGCCCCGGAGCTGCGCCTCAGGAGACGCCCGAGCACTGCAGGGATGGTCCCTCCCGGCGGTCCAGGGCTGACAGCCTGGCCCGGGTGAGCCAGGAGACAGAGCTGGGAATGGCGCCCGCTGCCGTGGTTTAAGCCCAGCCGGCAGCTCGGCACCACACAGCCGCTCGCTCAACTCCCCCTCAGGGGCACGGGGGAGAGAATCAGAAGGCTAAAGTGAGAAAAGGCGTGGGTTGAGAGAAAGACAGTTTTACAGGTACAGCAAAAGCCGTGCGCACAAGCAAAGCAAAATAAGGAATGCGTTCACTCCTTCCCATGGGCAGGCAGGTGTTCAGCCATGTCCAGGAAGGCAGGGCTCCATCAGGCATGATGGTTACTTGGGAAGGCAAGCACTGTCACTCCAAACTTCCCCCCTTCCTCCCCCAGCTTTTATTGCTGAGCACGACACCATACGGTCCGGAATGTCCCTTTGGTCAGCTGGGGTCAGCTGTCCCGGCTGTGTCCTCTCCCAGCTTCTTGTGCCCCCCCCAGCCTCCTCGCTGGTGGGGTGGGGTGAGGAGCAGAAAAGGCCTTGACGCCATATAAGCGCTGCTCAGCCGTAACTGAAACATCCCTGTGCTATCAACGCTGTTTTCAGCACAAATCCACGACATAGCCCCACACCAGTTACGATGAAGAAAATTAGCTCTATCCCAGCCAAAACCAGCACACCCGCCCAGCTGCCGGGATGGGGACCACAGCTGCCCACACGCCATGGGGGTGAAGGACTGCGCCCCCCAGCATGCCCCAGGGCAGGGGGTACAGCTCCCAGCATGCTGTGGAGTACAGTCCCACCAGACGGAGGGCCACCCGGCCCCGCTGCTGGCCCAGGAGGCAGGAGCCGACACAACGCGGGGGCTGGCCCGGCACCTCCTCGCCCTCCTGCCGCCCAGCACGCCTGGGGCAGGAGCACCCGGGGCCGTGGGGCGAGTTGGTGGCGCGCAGCGGCCGCAGGTTCAGCAGGGAGAGGACGAGGTGACAGCCGTGAGCCCCAGGGCGGCAGGGACGCCCTGGCACCCCGCTCATCCCAGCGGCAGCAGTGTGTGTGAGAAACCTCGTCTGTGCTGGAGTCCAGCCCCTCCTGTCACCTACGCAGAGAGAGATGTCACTTGGAAGGACAGCAGCATCTTCAACCTGGCAGCTTTTCCTCCAGGGCCAGTCCTGAGTTTCCATCAGGCACCCAGAGGCTGTCACAGCAGAAGCCTCCGCTGTGCCTCGCCTTGGAATATTCAGCACCACTGGCGACTTCAGAAAAGTATATTCCAACAAGCTGGAAAGCGATGATGGACGTTTATCAAGTTTTCAATCGTTTTCTTTTAAAGAGAGGCACTGGAAGTAACCGGAAGAGGTTCCGATCTACCAAGTCCGTCCAAACTCCCTAGTGGATGTGGAGGAAGAGGCCGAGATGGCCAGTGCCCAAGAGAAGAGGCTTCCTTCTGCTGAGGCAGACCGAGAGGCGTAACAAGTTTTATCTGTTCTCAGGCACAAGCAACTTCAAGGCAAAAGGCTTCAAGGACCGTGAATCTGAAGACTGACTCTCCCACAGATCTAAATCGACTCCATCCTGGGAATGCCTGACTCGGACCATGGATGCCTCCGGAAGACTTCTGCCGAGGCCTGACAGCTCCGACATCGTCTTTTACAGGAAGAGATCAGAGAATTTGACTAATTAGCGTAAAACCTGCAGAGGCTGAAATCCACCTTTACGTCAAATTACAGATGCTCAAGCATCCTCGTTTCTTGAAAAGAGATTACCGTGAGCCCAGAGAAAAGTCTCAAACTCTTCTTATGTTGCATACTTCAGTTTCTGTTTGAGAATGGAAGGACTGCTAAGCGTTCCCATGTCCGACTGCCCAGACAGGGAGAAGGAGGAAGCCACGGGCAGGGGAGAAGCAGTAAAGTGCAACGCTGAATAAGCCTGATATCCAGGGTGCACGCGTGCTGCATAGCAGTGATAGAATGTGCTGGAATACAAAAACATTTACTTCCACTCATTCGGTTTTGTCGTACTCTTCCCGACATCGGGAAACGCACGGCCTGAGCACAGCGTATCATGTTTCCAATTGAAATGTACTGAAGTTCTTAGTTACCTCAGTGACAAAATTCAACAGCTGCTGAAGGAAAACATGGCAGCAATACCAGTTTCCTGCACCAGATCCTTTGAGCGTGCTCTGTGTGTTTTCAGAAGCTAAACCGTAACAATACAACACAAGAGACATCCTGCTTTCTTCGCTTGTGCAATACAATGTCAGTGACAGTTCAGAGAAGAGATTCAATATCTCATGAGCTTTCCCTGGAGAAAATGAGGTAGTTCTTCATAGTTGGAGAAAAGGAGGGCTCAAATTTCAGACGGTATTTTATTACTAATCCGTCTATCACAGGAACGATCATAATTGCAAATGAGCTGCTTCCAGAACAGCAGGGAAAGGCACGATCCACTTGGCGGTAGCGATGCTGCCAGAGGACTGTCTCTTCGTTTTGCACCTCCAGTGGGTACTTCCAGTCACAGGGCTGGCAGCAAGGACAGAGCAGCATTTGCCAAAGGATTTTTCTGGCCCAGAGAAAATCCAGGGCACGTCAGCTGTTTCCATGGCTGGGCTGGGAGCTGAGAACCTGCTGGAGAGGCTGCTCTTCCAGAGTGGAGGTCTCGATGCAACGCGCACTTTCCTGTGAAAATGACACATTTCTGGAAAGCAGTCCCCCTGGGGTGCAGCCCCAGTGCCCACCCTGTGGGTGTCGGGTCTCTGAGGAGCCCCTTGCTCCCCCTGCACATCCACCCGTAGTCTCTCAGCACGGACAGAGTCCGCAGTCCCTTTCGACAGGGACCGTCTCTTCGTTTTGCACCTCTCCAGCATGAAGCAGCGACGCCCTGCTCCTCCAGATGGGCTCCTTGCTGCTGTCCAGGTCACCTACTAAGTCAAGGGGAAGGAGATGGAAATGTTGCACACCATCCGACACCGTGTTTTATTCCACCGCATCCTGATGAATTAATACTTCTGCATTTACAAAGAGGTGAATGTTCTCAGGTGGCCGTGGACACGGAGTGTTAGTTTGTGGTCTGTGTTAGCTGCTCTTGTGAGGCCAGCGACGTTTCTGTAGGCCACTAGAGGAGTGCGATGTGCCCGTGTCCCCTGCCAGGCCCAAGCAGGAGGCTCGGAGCAGCGAAGGGCAGCGTGGTGCCCTTTTCCCTGGAGCGAGGGGCTCTGCCCTGAGGCTCACCTCAGCCCACCAGAGACCATCGCTTGGTCTCCTGCTCTCAGCTCTCTCCTCGCGAACCGGAGGGCTGGCTCCCGGCTGTGCCGCAGCTTCATTCCTCTCAGGGAGCCCCACGGTCGGTGCTGAGGCTGTGCAGCCGGTATCGGCCTTCGGCCCTGCACCGGGGGCATCGGACATGGCGAGGGGCGAGGCACAGCAGGGGCTTGGCGTCTCAGGCAGCCTTTCTTTCTGCTTGCAGCCCAGCTACCCTCTCCCCGGCCCTGCTGGTGCATGGCTAGTGGGGACCAGGGGAAAGAGCTTTCCTGGCCAGGGCAACGGGAGAGGTGGGCGCAGAGATGCTTTCTAGGTCGGTGCCGGGAGCCCCCAAGCAGGAAGCAGCGTGTCCGAGGGTGCCTGAGCCTCCCCTGCCCATCGGGAGACCCTGTTGCTCCTCGGGAGTAGCAGTGCCCAAGGAGAGGCCGGTGGCTGCCTGCTGCTGGCCCTGGGAGGCCCTGGGACACACAGAAAGGCACTGGGAGGTCCCTGGGTGCCACGAGAAAGGCACAGCAATCCCGCAGTGTAAAAAGGAAATGGTCTATTTCTATGGAGGCCAAGTCAGGTCCCCACAAAATCAGGGCTTTTCAGGAAGAAATAGCCCACAGAGGACTGACAGACTGCCCCAACCTCATGTAGCGCCGTTAAGCCTGCCTGGGCTCTGGGAGTGTCACTGCCACCGCCTGCATGGACTCCCTGCGGAGCCCGGGCAGGGTGTGGGTGCCCACCTGCACAGACTCCCCGCGGAGCCCCGGCAGGGTGTGGGTGCCCAACAGCCAGCAGTTTCGGGCTTCCTTCCCTCCTACTGCACAGCCCGCTCTCAGGACCCCTGTGCATGCGTTATGCCAACCCAGGTGTCTGGAGAGGCCTTTGCGGAGGTGTCCCCATCTCACCTCAGCTCCACCCTGCCCTTCTAACCAGGAGGTGTCGAAGAAAGAGCTCGGGAGCCCGAGCAGAGCTTTGGCAGAGTCAAGGTACCCAACTGAAAAGCTGCCCCCCATAACTTCCCTCTCCCCAGGCGCGGTTCCTGCCTGGGGTTTCACTGTCCCCACGCACACGGTGGTGCCTGCACAGCTCTGGGTACCCGTGACAGCGCTGGCCTGGGCGCCCCGCAGTGCCCTGGCTGTGGGAGCCCCCAGATGCTCCCCCTGCACCTCTGTTCCCCTGGGTGCCCAGCACTCCTCTTCCTCCTCCTCCTCCTCCCTCCTCCCCCCCTCCCTTCCCCTGGGGAAAATCCCCTCCTCAGCAGGGATGTGCAGCTGCGGCAGGGCACGCTGCCAGGGACCAGGAGGTGCACGGGCCACAAAGAGCAGGGCTGTAGCCGAGCCGGTACAGCAAAGCCTTGGGAGAGGGCTGCCCTTGGAGCAGGACTGAAGGTCCAGCCCTCTTTCCTGCAGTGGCCTTTCCCTGCCCCACCGAAGCTCACCCACTGCCAAGTGCAGATTTCACAGCCACCAAGGAAAGACGCACAGTGTCAGACCCGGTGGGTTGCAGATGGGGCTTTACTGAACAGATGGAAGCATTGGTGTGAACAGCCTGGCTGGCCGGCGCTGGTGCTCCTCATGCTGGAGGAGGCTCTTGCCGGACATCTCTCTCTCTCCGGGGCTTCTGTGCGCAAGAGGCTCTCCTGGGACTCGCCGATGTGGACTAGGTCTGCTCCCCAGAGCTGAGGAGTTGAATACAAAGCTCTGTAGTCTTGCATGCACGGAGAGGTGCAGAGCAAGACTACAAGTCCAGTCAGGACACATGTGGTGGGATCCGCTTCTGTCTGGAGAGAGCAGTCCCACGGTCCCTGTAATGCAATCCCAGCCTGCTGCTCTCCACACCACAAGGGCTGTCAGGAAAAGACCCTCTTTGCCCCGGGGCTGGGGGGAGTCAAAGGAAGGAAGGGCACTGCCAGGCGGGGGCAAACACCGGGCACGTTTGGAGATCCTTACCTGAGGGACTCCTCCTCACCACCACGGCAATGGGCGGGCTCTTCCCTCTACCTTCTCGAGGAGGTGGGTCGCTGCTCCTCGCAAAGCCCCGTGGGCCCATGGGGAAAGGCTCCTACACAGCAAGGACAAAGCCTCACATCTCGATCGAGACCCCACGCTCCTAGGGCGTAGGGACCTTCCCACCTTGGCTCCCCAGCAGGAGAGGAATGCTCTTCTCCTAATTGTTTTTCACTGCCTGCAGTACCTGGGCCTCCCATTGCTCTCGCTCTTCCTTCCAAGCCTTCGGGGGTGCCACTTTTGCCCTGGCTTTCTGCTGGCACTTCTTGCGCAAGGAGTCCCAGAGCTTGCGTCCTTCCTCCTCCGTGCACACGCGGGGCTGTGCCTGCAGGGCCATGGCAGTGCAGCAGCAGGCGGTGTTAGTCTCCCCAGCGGAGGGCTGAGGGGATTTTAGCTCTCCCCCTCCCTCCTGCCCTTCTTTTCAGCCTCTCCATCAGCCCTGGTTTGCTCTGCAGTCCTCACAGGCCCGACTGCAGAGCCTTTCTGCAATGACCCCTGAGCCAAGTGACCATGGGGCTGAAAGCAACCCAGCTGCTTGCTACCCCAGACAAGCCTGTCTGTGCCGTCGTCATTGCAAACACCACCACATCAAGTCTTTGGGTCTTTCTGGAGATGACAGAAGTGAAGGCTGTCTGCTAAATGGACAGAACAACCTGCTGCCTCTCGAGAAAGCCTCGGGAGAAGTGCTTCAGCCTTCAGCTAAGCACACGGCAAGGGGTCTTGTAAGACGTGACATCTGTAGAACTATGCTTTTCTAGAGGTGGACACGACACAGTCCCTCCAGGAGCCCATGCCACGTACCGGTCCTGCCCTCCTCTTCCTTGGCTTAGCAGGGGGTGCAGGCTGGGGTCCAGCTTCCTGCAGTTGTTGGCTGCTGCGTGCCTCTTTCCCCGACCGACGCCACTGCAGCACTGCCAGCTCGCTGCAGACACACAGCAGGAGGAGGTGGTGTGAGCACAGGGAGACCGCTCTGCAGACGGGGCTCCCAAGCTGGGCGCCTGCCACGGCCGCAGAAGGCGGCTCTGCCGAGAGGCTGGTGCCAGGAAAAGTGCCTCTCTCCCCCTCTGCTGCGGGGTGCGGGAGGAAGGGCACTGCGGGAGAGGAAGCACTGCCCGTGCCTGGAGAGATTTACCACTTGAGCTTGTCCTGCAGATCCATCTGGTCATCCCTCTGCCCCCCGCACTTGCGGGCGACCTGCCCCAGGACGCACGTCACCACCTCCCGCAGGGCCAGGTGTGTCCGTGGGGAAAGGCTCCTGCAACAGCAAGGACAAAGCCTCTCTGACCCTTCAGCTGTGACCCTCCTGCCTCTTCCCGCACCCAGCCCCACACGTACGTGGCCCTTTTCGGCCCCTCAGCCCCTTCGAGGCAGGAGGAGTTTCAAGCGCCTGCTCTGGCCCCTGCCATCAGACTCTAACCCAGCTCATTCCCATGGCTGGAGAAATCCCTGGGCGCTCTATGCGGCCCCATGGCTCAGGGGCTGGCTTCCTTGACCCACCACCGGTGGCTGACCACCACCCCACTGCCCCAGCCTTGGCTGCAGCTGGAGCACTCTTACCGCTTAGGAGGGACAGTGTCGTCCTCGTGGACTGTGGGCGGCTCTTCTCCGGCCTCTTCCCACTCCTCCATCGTCGTCTCCAGGAGGTCAGGGCTGGAGTCCCCCGACTCTGTGCTACTCGGGGAGCTGACTGACGATTGCTCAGAGGAACTGGATTCCTGCACAGGAAGAGACTCTCACGTAACAGCCCCGCGCCCGCAGGGCGCTGCTTCCCAGCATGCAGACCCCCAGACCACTTCAGGCAGGGACCCTAGCGGGACGGGGAACACCAGGAGAAGGGCCTCAGCACGCCCTTGGCGTGATGCCTGAGTGTCACCAGGGTTTCACTACAACTGCCTGTCACCCCTCTTGCTCAGGAAAGGCAGCAGTCACCCGCCCAGCTCCGCTGCAGCAACGCTGCTGTGACGGCTTGGGTGCTAGAGGTACCTTGCAAGCTCAGCCCCCCTGGAGGAGAAGGTGCTCTTTTTCTGCAGGAATTCCAAGTACCTGGCTCCTCTGCGTCTCCTCTTGTCTCTCAGCTTTTGCTTCGGGCAACTCCTTTTCTCTCTTCGCCTTCGCTTTGGTCACTGGCGGTGTTTGCTGTTGACTTTTATTCTCTTCCGCCAGCTCTGTTTTCTTTTCCTCTTCATCCAAGTATTTCTGGATGTGTTCTGGAAGCTTCTCCTTCCTCTTCGAGTGTTTATTCTGGAGGGCGACCAAAATGCAACAGCAGGCAGCATTAGTCTGCCCTGCAGAGGGCTGAGCTGTTTTCGTGCCTGCCCCCCCTTCTGCCCCTTCTCTTCTGCCTTTCTGTCCAGGCTGGTTTGCTCCCCGGTTCCTGCAGCCTCCACCAAAGAGCCCGTCCGTAATGACCAGGGAGCTAAGCGAGCACCAGGCTAAAAACCACCCGGCAGCTGGCTATCCCAGACAAGCCTTGCAGTCACGTTGCCAAGAGAAACATCCAGGAGTAATGCGATGTGTTTGGGTGTGTTTCATGAGGCTAATGGAAGTGAAAAGCATATTCTCAAATGACAGAGTAACCCGCCTCCCTTCAAGCCAGCACCAAAGCAACTAGCCAGTGGTCCCCTGAACACACAGTGAAGAATCTTGTGAGAATCGGCGCGCACAGAGCGACGCTTCTCTACAGTCCAGCGCGACACGCTCACTGCAGCAGCCCGTGTCAGGTACCTTTTCTCTCCTCTCAATAGTTCTGGCGATGAAGTCTACTGTTCTGGGTTTGACCAGAGGAATTAGTTTCTCTTTCTCCTCCTTTTCCTTCAAGGAGCTCCCCTGGATGGCCGGTAGCTGCCTGCAAAGACACAACAGGGTGCACTGGCAGGAGTGCAGGAGGAGCTGGTTCTGCATCTTGTGCTTCCAAGTGGCGCACCTCCTTCTGCAGCAGCATGCGCTCTGCTTGCCTCCTTGTGATCAAGCCCACAGAGACAGAGAAGACCCCAAGCTGTCCGACTCAGACGTGCCCAACAGCCCCACTAAAACTCAGGATGCCCAGGCCTCGGCCCTCTCTTGCTGGAGCAACGAGAGGAACAGGGTCCTATGCCCGGAGACAGCGCTACGCCCTCCGGGTCAGTGCACTGAAGTCTGCTCAGCGGTCCAAAATACAGAGCGCTCACGGGCTGTACGAGCAGGTTGGGCGCTGGGGACGCAGTGTCAAAAGTGGGAGGACACGACCCCATGAGAACAGCAATCCTGCCACCGAGCTCTCTTTGGCCCTTCTCTTTTGCAGGCCATAAGGCAGGCGTCAGCATAGAAGAGGCTTCCGGTTCATCAGAGGAATCCTCTGCAGTAAGTAACTGCAGAACACTCTTCTCAGCAAACAGAAAGGTCGGGGTCATTTCAATCCGAAGGGAAAGCCAAAAAGACCTTCCGCTCCTGGAATGAGCAATTGCAGTTAGTTACTCAACAGATCTGCACGCCAAGAGCAAAGAAAGAAATGATGCTGCCAGCAGAGTCTCCCATGAAGCTACAAGATGCTTGCCGTGCACCAAGAAACCATTAGTTAGTGGCACGTGGGATAACCGCGCTTTGAGTTCGTCTAGCCTCTGTGTCCAGGAGAAACATCTCGCTCCCACAGAGACGGGGGTCACCCTCATCACAGGGGGTCACCCTCATCCATTTATGCAAGCGTCTCACCTGGCACGAGGCTCACTCCCCTCAGCTTTCTGACCCTGCTCTGACTTTACAGTCATTGCCGAAAACCGCTTTGGAGACAGCCTTGCTCGACGAAGGAGGCGCTTCTCGGCAAGATCCTCTAGAAACAGGAAATGAGACCATTCTTCAGAACAGCATCTTGGTGGTGTTCTGGGAACTGGGTGCCTATTGCGTCCCAGTTCCAACGAGAGCGACGTGCAGGTCTGCTCAAGCCTGTGGTAACACTGGTGAAGGTGGTCCTTTTCATCCCTTTGGATGAAAGCCATGTTTCCTGGGAGGTCTTAGGCCTTTTCCAACACTGTTTTTTTTGTCCAGCTCCTCGTGCCTACAGTGCACCATCATTCCCCGGGGAAAACTGTGTTGACAGCTTTCTCTCATCCATGTGCTGAAATGGGGGGCTCCCTGGGAGATGCTGGTGGTCTCCAAGAGTCATTCTGGGGAGGGGAATCATTTAGCACAAGAGGAGCCGGCTCTCGCATTTCTGCATTGGTCCCATGCACGCAGATTTGCTGCTGGGGCAGGTTCACACCAAAGGCATTGCTTCTGAGACATCGGAGAATATGATGGAAAGAAGCAGGGTTAGAGCTTTGCACTGTTTGCAGCACAGGCTGGGGAGTGGAGGCCACTGGGAAGCTGTCCTTCAGCAGTCCCAGCGGCCATCTGTGGTGCAGGGCTGTCCGGAGACCTTGTTCCACAATGGGTCACTGGAGCTTTGCCATAATGGGTACAGAGAGTCACAGGGGGTGCCTCTGCCTCTTCCAGGCATCCTGGGGTAACCCCAGCTGTAATCCCCTCCAGACTCGGAGGAAGGAAAACCTACAGGCCCCTGCCAGCAACCCGCTCGTCCCTTACCTTTCTTTCTACTGCCATCACCTTTTCGCCAGCCCTGCTCTGGGGCGGCCTTCACATGTCCTGCCAGGTCTGCTTTCACTGGTGGCATTTGAGGCACGCTCTCAAGCTTGTACCTGGAAAGAGGAAGAAGGCACCAGGCTGAAGAAAGGACACCGCATTGCTTCCCAGGGCAGCCCATCCCGGAGGACCACAGTAGGAACTCCAGTGCCTGGAGGGGCAGGCGAGGCCGCGTCAGCCTGTGCCAGTGTTTTTCTGTCCTTCCCGTGAGAACGGTCGTCCTCCCACAAAACCCCCTTGCTGCTTCTGGGGAAAATGATTCCTCTCTTACTCCTAGTGCACATGGAGAGCAGACTCATCTCTAGTGCTCTCATTATCCCACACCCTTTTGAATTCTGATCTTGTCCTCCAAGTTTCTTGTAGAGCCTCGCAGATTAATGCCTCTGCAGCTATAAGGAGGCGCCTCCCTCCCCTCAGTCGCCGATGGCACTGCACAGCAACGTTGGCACGAGGCAGAGCTCCGCAGAACCCCACCAGATGCAAGCTCCTGTTTGGACAAGAAACCACCCCTCTACCCCTTGGCCCCAAGCAGAAGGCAGTCTCACCCACAGGAAAGAAAAAGAGCAGGAGAAACCTGGTGGGACATGTTGCCTAAATGCCTCTCTAGGTGCACAGTAGGACAGACGCATAAAGCACTCTCGCTGTCCCATGGTCCTCCACATGAAGTCAAACCGAACAAGAGCAAGCAAGGAGTTCCCTGCCAACAAGGCCTCTGAAACACTCGGTCCTCAATGCCATCACGAGTACACTTCTCGGCGCCTGGCAAGGCAGCCCTCCCAAGCACGAGCTGAGAAGCTGCTCGCTTGCTCAGCCAAGGGCTGCAGGAGCAAACATACCCTGGCAGGACGATAACACGTCCAGAAGAGGTCTGGGAAGCAGCAGTGTCATGGCGTGAGATGACCGAGTCCCTCATCTCTGGCATCTGCAACGAGGACGAGACAGACGATGGGAGATGGGCACACTGGGAAGGGCTGGCTGCTCAGTGCACCTTAGACCAACGCAAGCAAAGAGCCAGAGCAGCCAAAGGGCTCTGGCCGCAGCAAGCCTTGCTCTGCCTGTGCCTCTGCGCCCTGCCCCGAGAGTAGGGCAAGCAGCGCTCCCCACCATCAACGCTGGCCTTTTTCACAAAGTGAGGCCCCTCCGGAGGGGGGTACCTCTCGCAAAGCCAGACCACTGCACGCCAGGGAAGGGCTCTACAGAGAGCCTGCTGTACTGCAGACCACGAGGAGCCCAAGTGCCTGAACAAGGCGTGGCAGGCCAGGAGAAAGCAGCCCCCCAGCCCCCAGGAAGCATTTCAGAAGAACCAGGAGTGGTGCTGGGAAAATGACAATCCTACCTCGAGAACAGCTTGCAGCATCTCGTCAGTCCCATTCAGCCTTCTCAAAAAGTCTGTGTAAAATCTCATTTTTACGTCTTTTCCCTGGACGATCAGCATGCCCACGTCCCTCCAAACGAGGGCAACGTCCTTCCTGTTCTCTAGGCAGACACGGAAAAGACGCATGGTCCTTTCCACGCAAAGCTGCACCGTGCTCTCAGAGACAGCGTTGTCTGCGGCCATCTGAGCATACGGCAGTTGCTCAAAATGTTGATGACCTGAAAAACAAGAGACGAGGAACACATGAACTTGCAGAGCTGCTAAGCAGGCTACAATCAAAGGTCTGCAGCATCCAGGCCCTCAGGCAATACACTGCTACTGAGTTGTCTAGCTGGTGCAGCCTCTGAGGAGAAGCTGGGGTCGTCCCTTCCTGTTGGAAGTGGAAAGTGAGGTGCGGAGCGGACAGCTATGGTTTCTCTGATACAGAAAGGGAGAGAAAGTCTTAGGCGCTTGGCAGGAAGAAGAGCCACGACTGCAGGACAAGGTGGGGAGATAGGGCCAGGTCCCACGGCAAGCTGGAGGGTGCCAGGCCACTGGAGACGTGCCCCATTCGGTGCTCTCTCTGTCATTACAGAGAAACGCACTCCAAACACAGACCCAAGCTCTTGGTGCCCCCCAGGGTCCTACGGCAGCTGCTGCAATGGCAGCAGGGACCAGAAAGCACAGGCATCGTGGTCACTGGGTTTTGGAAGAAACCGTCTTCCCCCCCTGGGTTTCCCCTGCTCTCCCCCCTTGCAAAGAGGCTGGGAGAGCCGGGAAGAGCCCTGGCATTTGCCTGTACGAGGTCTGGTGCAGCAGAAAGAGGGAGCGAGAGTTGAAACTCCATGTAACGAGAAGACACAGCACCAATAAAGCTGGAAGGAAACCTGTTGTTGAAGCAGGTCAAAGAGAGCGTGCTCCGGTGCTGTATTGTCCTCCGGTGACTATTTAAAACAAATAGGTAGGCAGGGTCCTTTTCAGAGCAGGCTGGTTTTGTGGAGCTGCAGCTGTTCTCAGGACTGCGGCGGGAGTTTGGTACTCCGCTCAGTCACCTCTGGACACCAGAGCACACCTCCCCACGCTGCACAAGGGCAAGCGCCGCTTTCAGTCTGTCTGCTTACCAGGAACGTCTATGCAACCATATTGCAGGTCATGATCCCGCACAATATCATTTGCAAGATGAAACACGGGTCTCTCCACAACGACCAGATCCTTCTCCTTGCTGGCTACTCGCTCTCTGACAACCGCAAAAGTCCCAAGTCCAGGAATGCGGACAGCCTGAAACAGATGAGATGGGGGATCAGAAGAAGTCTTGGAGGGACAGACGGATGCCTTGTCAGAGAATGGTGATGGTGCGTAGTGCCCTGCCCCAGGCCTGAGATACAAAGGAGCAAGATGGGCTCTTTGGAAACCTTGGGAGAAGACAAACAGGGTCTGCACTCCCCTTCACCTTCACCAAGAGCCAGAGAGTTCAGGAAAAGCTGACAAACATCCTTTGGCTCAGTAAGATAAAAGGTGGGGGCTTCCCACACTTGGAATAAACCCTGAAGTGTCCCAGGCTTCCCAGTTTTGTCGTGCGACTCTGACGGTGGCGACTCTGGAAGCCCCAGAAAAAGTCCAACCCTTTTTCCGACACTAGGCCTGGACCTTATTGTACATCTGAATGGACAGAGGAGGTGGTCCGTCGCACATCTGTGCATTGCAGTGTCGTGCTGGGACGTTGCTCCTGCTTTCAAAGGAGGGGAGGAACAATTGCACTCCATGGCAAAGGGCTGTCACGACTTCATCAACCTGCATCAGGATGTGAGGGGAGGACAAGGAGGTAAGTCCCACCTGGTAGAGAGCCAGCTGTTGGCTGAGGTAACGTGATGCGCTGGCCCAAATCTGAGCGAATTCTGGAAAAACAAGGGAAAGATGTGTCATGCTCTGAGGCAGCAACTTCAAAACCATTCAGCCCACTCCTCTCCAAGGACCGATGCATTTCTAACGCAAGCGTTTCAGATGGTCTCTCTAGAGCCCAGTAAGAACCAAAGGACACCTCAGCCTGCCTCCAAGAGGTGCAGCTCTCCAGGGTGTGACCTACTCCCACGGGAAACCAGCAGTGGATTGCCGTGCCAGCGAGGGCATGGTGCTGTGCTCCACGGAAGTCTCGGAGGCTCAGGTGTCTCCCCAGCAGGGGCCAGTCTCCCCGTGTCGCATCTCTGAACACACCGACTCCGCACGGCCCATGAGCACCTTCAGCTCTTCCTCTCAGACATGAGCTCAGGGTGGACAATGCCCACCAGCAGGCAAGGAGCAGCCCTTCGGGGCCAGGGACTTCTACCTGGGGTGCCCCAGGAAGGTAGGGGCCACGTTAGGAAGAGAACCAGGAGCCCTGGCTGCCAGATCAGCCCCTCAGCCCTTAGGGATGGTCAAGCAGGTCCCTCCTTGCAGTCACTACTCCTGAGCAGCCACCCCCACAGCCCTCAGGGTTTCCATGGCTGTTTTCAGAGAGGTCCTTGACCTGACAGCTCTCATGACATTGGGTCTGATGACCTTACCAGAGCTCTTGAGCTTCTCAATTGTTGGACACAAGTGAGGCCGCAAGAAGAGGTCTTTTGCCATCTTAGTTCCACCCTTGCTCCAGGTCAACAACTGCAGCAGGCGGCTGGCCGATGGCTTTCTTGCTTCCGGCAAAAAGCCTCCTCCTCCTCCTCTCTGCTCTCCTCCTCCTATGCCCTTCACCACCCCCAGTGCTGTTGTGCTGCCTCTCTCCGCCTTCTCCTCCTCCCTGCAGAGCAGCTCCTCCGGAGCAGAGGGGTGGCGAGAGCAGCCCCCAGCGCCCGGAGTCCCCTCAGCCTCGCCGGGGTGTGTGGGGCAGATGCTGGTCACGATGGGGAAAGGGGGGCTGTCACCACTGTGATGTGGGGCTGTCGCACTGTGACCCCAGACTGTGTCACAGAGGGGCTGCACACACCCGCCCCCCCCTTCCCCACCCGCCCAGGCCCTGCCAGGGGGGCTCTGCAGTGGGCAGGGGCTCCAGGGAGCTGCTCCCACCTCACCGTCTCCTGACCAGGAGGGGTTTCCCCAGGCTGGGGCTCACCCCTGCCATGTCCCCACATGGGGACACCGGGCTGTAAGTGCTTATGGCCTTCCTTCTACCCTTCCCTGCTTCTTCCTCACTCTCTTACCCAACGTGTCTGCAGTGGGCAGCGGCAGGCTCCCCTGACTGGCGGAGCTTTGGCAGGCGATGGCTGCTCGCTCCTGTTTTGGAGCTGGCTGGAACCACCTCTGACTGGCCACGGCAGCACCTGACCCGCTCCCACGCGGGTCCCGCTGCAGCTCCTGCTGCTCCTCACCCCTTGCCACCCACGCCCAGCACAGAGCACCCTTGCCCCCACGACACACATGTTTAAGGACCCTTGGGACATGCACCCAGTACAAACACCGCCTTTAGCATCCTCACAGTGGAAATGAACTGCACCCCTCTGCCCTCAGAGCAGACCACAGGGGTCACTCCTAACTGTGGGGCACGTATATTGCTGCAATCCCCCCCTGCAACCCCGCTGCAGGGCTCCGTGTCGTCACAGCCCTGAACTTCATCAGCCCCCTTGACACTTTTTCCAGAGCTGGCCCTACTATTGCACTGCCAGCGCCATCCGTGATGCTGATCTCGCCTCCGTTTCCCAGCACATTCCCCTCCAAGTACGACAAGCGTCGGTCACTCCTTGACCGTCTGGGCACCCCACCACCTCATCAGGCATTGCCAAGGGGCACTCATGACTGTGCCCAGCCGTGGGAGCTCTTTTAGCCATGGCACCGTCACAGTGACAGGGAAAGAGAGCCCTGCCTGGGCGGGGCTTGGGGCAGTCTTGGGGTGCCAGCAGTGTGGGTGGCCGAGGCTGGGGATCCCCGAGCGCAGCAGAGGGGCCGCACTGGGGGACTGGGACCTGGTGGGAATGGCTCTGCTCTGGAGCATCCCAGGAGCCTCGCCCAAGGGACAAAGCGCCTCGGGCACCCCTGGGGTAGGGAGCAAACGATAGGAGAGGTCCCCGGAGCCGAGCCCGCAGCGGAGGTCAGCATGGGGAGGCCGTTGCTGACAAACCCAAGGGCAATCGACCATCTCCCAGCCCTCGCCTGAATGCATCTCGCCCCATGGAGTGGAGGGAGGGCGTCTCTGCCCTGGGTGGCAGCAGGCAGCCAACGGCCTCTTCTTGGGCACTGCCACACCTCAGGACAACCAGGATCTCCCAATGGGCAGGGGAGGCTCAGGCACACTCGGACACGCTGCTTCCTCCCTGCGGGCTCCCAGCACCGACCTAGAAAGCATCTCTGCACCCACCTCTCACACTGCCCTGGCCAGGAAGGCTCTTTGCCCTGGTTCCCACTATTGACACACCAACAGGGCTGAGGAGACATCTCGAGGACATCAGTTGCCGGAGATGCAGCGAACAGGGCAGTGAGGTGGGGGAAAATCTGCCAAAGGGCATCTGGGAAACAAGCCCTCTCTTCCCCATCTTGTTTTAGCTCGGTCTCTCTCTCTGCCGTGGTGATATTTGGGTGCTCCTGAGCCAGGGAATCCCCAGCCTCTGGACAAGGAGAGAGGAGGGAAAGCTGGAGATGTGGGTGGGGGAAGAGAAAGGTCCCTCAGGAGAGAAGAAAAGGACATTCAAGGCACCACAAGCCACAGGCAGGGAAGCCCTGAATCCCACAGACCCCCAAAGCTTCATGAGCCACAAATCCCATAACGAATGTCCTGAAAGGGGCTGACAGGATTTCCTCAGACCTAAAGCTGAGCCCATTTCTATTTTAGCCGTTAGCACTGGGCTGATGTTTTGCCTCCCGCACAAGAAGTGTGCCAGGCACGCTGGCTGCACTCCCCGTTTGCTGTCAAGGAACTAAACGAAGTTTCCAGCTGAGCAGGAAACATGGCATGTGGGTGGGTGTGAAATGAAGTGCCGGGGTGATGCTTTGGCCTCCTGCTTGCACAGCGACAGAACAAGAAGCCAGGGGCACAAGTTGGAACATGCAAAATTTAATCTGGTTATTAAAAAAATAAAATCTCTTTTCTTTACCAGAGAGAACTGGGCAGATCTGGTTGCCAGAGAGGATGTCAAATCTTTAGCCCTGTGTTAGAGATGTTCTTCAAGCCTCAAAGGGGCAAGACACTGAGCAACCCAGAGACCTGCTCTGAGCACAGGCTGGAGATCTCTTCACGCCAGCCCTCCGACAGGAATCGGTCCATGATTTTATGATGATCTCCTCAGCAAGGAATCTCTGCCATTGGAAGGGGAAGGGCCTGGGAGGAGGCCCAGCAAGGTACAGAGCATGGACCTGCCTCTAACATTGACAACAGGCTTTTGGGATCAACCTTAGAGGAGTGTGGGGCTGCTCCCTGAGAATTCATCCCTCTCCAAAAGAGGAAAAAACATGCCTGGAGATTCCTGCCAGGACTCCTGGGGAGCTACCGGGCATGCACCTCAGTCCTACATGAAGAAAACTTTGCAGGTAACTGCCAAGGAGGAGGCTGCGGCTGCTGCCCAGGAAATTCAGCCCTCTCCAGGGAAGGTCACAGCACTCCCAAGCTGCCTTGGACGAGTCCCAGCAAGGGACACAGCATGGACATGCCTCCAACATACATGAAATGCCTTAGCTGGCTTCCCTGCAGGACTTGGGGGCTGCTCCCTGCCAAATTCCCTGCTCTCCAGGGGAGGCCAAAACATTCCAGAGCTGCCTGCCAGAGGTCCAGTAGAGCTACGAGCCACGCACCTGCCCCCAACATACACAATGCTCTTGGGGGATCTACTCTAGAAATCTGGGGCTACTACCTGGCACTTCCCCTGTCTCCCGAGGAAACCTCAATGCTCCTGGAGATGCCTGGGAGCAATATTGGGCAGCTACCAGGGATGGACCTGGCTCCAACAGCCACAAAATGCCTCAGGTGTCTGCCTTGGAGGAGTCTGGGGCTGCTACCTCAATGAATGAATTCCTCATTCTTCAGGGGAGGCCAAGACACCCCTGGAGATGTCTGGGAGGACTCCTGGGGAGCTACCAGGCACGGTCTTTTCCCCAACATACGCACTGCTTTTGGGGATGTTACCTTTAGAATTGTCTGGGGCTGGTAATTCACCTGCCTCCAGAGTAAACCCAAGTGCTCCCGGAGATGCCGTGGAGGAGTCCTAGAGAGCTACCAGGCATGTAAATAAGTCTAGCATACACAGAATGCCTTCAGTAGCTACTTTGGAACAGTTTGGCGCGGCTACCTCTGAAATAACGTTGTCTCCAGAGGAGGGCAAAACATACTGGAGATTCCTCACAGGAGTGCTGGGGAACTACCACTCATAGACCTTCCTCCAACACAAAGAAATCTCTTCATCTAGCTAACCAGGAAAACTCTGGTGCTGCTACCTGGGACTTCAGCTGTCTCTGAAGAAAATGAAAACCCTCCGGTAGATGTATGGGGATAGTCCTGAAGCGAAAACAGAACGGACCCGTCCCCAACATACACAATGCTCTTCGGGTAGCTATCAAGAGTATGGCAGCAGTCAGGAAGAGCCACAATCAATCATATAGCCACAACCAATCTTTCACCAAGAACCAAACAGCAATAACTAAGTAGGCGTATACTGTCGCAAATGACTACAAACTTCTTAGTAGGGAGGGAACTTATCCTCAAAATAGCAGCAGGTATACTGATGATAGATTACTTCCACGGCTATACAATACCGGTACAAAGTGAATGAGATTTCAGAAAGGGCCAAAGCATCCCAGAGGGGAGGACAATCCGATCCCAGAGGGGACCCAGCCATCCCAGAGCTGGGCGATCAACCAAACCGACTCCAAAAGGGAGCCCAAAGGGGGACCAATGAAGGAACAGAGTCTCACTTCAGAGATGATCCGGAGGTGTCTGGAGTCTCGGTACCTAGCTGTGCTGCAAAGCCACCAGCTGCACCTTTCAAGGATGCTTCTGGACGCCAGGCTCACAGCTCCTGGGCTCGCAGGAAAGTTCTTCTGCTCAGTCATTTCCCCTGCTAACCAGTCGCCTTTACGTCTGCTCACGCCTGCCTGCTCCTGCCCTATCAGCTCCTCGGACACCAGGGACATCACAAGCACCTGCTCAGCAGGAGCGTCCTCACTTCCAACACCCCCGCTTTTTCACCTCCACGTCCACCTCCGTCCCCCATCTCCCTGCGCTCTCCTCCCTCCCAGGCACCTTTCTCACCCACTCCACGGCTTCCCAATGCCTCTGTCTCTCTCTGTGTTTGTGTGGCAGATGCTACCTCAGAAGCATTGTCCCAGCCAGGTCACCTGCATCTCTCTCTCTTCTCCCTCTACTCTCAGCATGACTGCGCCAGCTGTCCGATTTGCTTCTTGACCTCAAAGGCCCTTTCGTCCTGCCCTCCCTTCTGCTGTTCAATTCTGTTCCTGCAAGAGAAGTGACAACCAGTCGGTGTCCCCTCTGTGGTATCTTACCTGCATCTTCCTGAGCTGGACAGCTGGTGGGAACTGTCACCATCAGCCCCCGCAGTGCTTGAAGTCTTCTCCTGGCACAGGCGTAGCTCTGGCTGTGCTTGGTGTGTTACCATGCTTCCTGAAGAACAGCAAAACTCAAAGTTACTCCTGGGCAATGTCCTGCTGCAAAGAGCTGCTTTGAAGGCAGCTTGGCAGCAGACCCTGAGGCTGTGTCGGGGCCGGGGGTGGCCACATCTGCCTCCTTCCAGCGGGATTTTGGAAAGCCCGTTTCCAGCTGCGAGTGCCAGGCCAAGGGCACGGGGCAGAAACAGACCCCACCCCAAGGGCTCCAGTCCTGGGCTGGGCTCTGTCCCCAGACCACTAGAACTTCTAAACAGGCTCTCCCTCTAAAGGAATTATCTTCAGTTTGCAGAAAAGAAACCATATACTTCCAGATTCAGTAGTCTGACTAAGACTGCTGGAGGGCAACTGGGGCTTCAATTCCAGAACAAAAGAACTGCCATTACACAATCTCAGCCACCACCTCCATGACTGTCTTGTCAGTGACCCCCCATAAGCTGCGTTGTAAAAAATATCTAATGACTAATAGTGTCATTTACCCCCAAAATCTTTGTTTCCCTCATACCCTCAGCCTACCGCAGTAATAATCATACTGTTCTTCTGTAATTACACCTGAGAACCCTCCAAAGCTCCTGTCATTGGACAGGCACACACCATCCTGCAGGAGGAAAGGACAACATAGGCGCAGCCTGTATGACTGTCAGTGGCACAAGAGGTCCTTGTTTCTGGAAACACTCGCTAAGTCCCTGATCCAATGAGATCAAAGATTTTTTTACTTTTTCCTCCCCTAATAAGTTGAAGCCCTTCTAGGGGTCTTTAAAAGACCCTGACCTTAAAATGGCAACACTTCGGGCACAGGGGATGGGTCAGGTCATCTGTTTTAGGGTTCTCATAAAAACCCGAGGCATGTGTTGTGTCTATTCCTAAATTAGTTTTCCCTTTCCTTCACACTCCTCCCCCAAAAGAGAAAAAAAAAGCCAATGAGTAACAGCATCAGCACATTTGAAATGCTCTGCTAATACATGAGGTTTCCACTAAGGGTGCCATGGAACAGGTGCAGTGAGCTGAAAGCTGCAAGGCGCACACCAGCAGCGTGCAACGAGGAACGGCCAGTGCACGTCAGCACCCTTGTTCTGACAGACGGCCATCGCTGAAGACCAGTCTGCTCGGTCAGGACGCTGAACCTCCGCTGCACCCACACCCAGCCCTGACCAAAAGCGGACACAGAGTGACTGTCCAGAAGCGGCATTTGGCTCAGGGGGCGTGCAGGGCAACAGGGACCCAGACAAACTGATAACAACTCCCCACGGTCACCTTTTTCTCCTTTTCCCCTTCCAGGTGACACTGGTCAAGCCCCAGGCACCTGCGGCCATTCGCTGTATGCAGCTCCCCTGATGCTGGATATCTGATACACGTTTAATAAAACAACGTACCCCCAGAGAGAGATTTTGTTTGTTCACCCTGAGCTGCGGGGAAGGTGCGTGCGTGGGTGAGGAAGATCTGCTTTCTCTGTGTAATTTTTATGCCTCAGCAAAAACACTGCAAGATTCGGTCTAGAGGACGGCACTGAAATCAAAAGGCTAAGCGACCAAGAAGGCTCCAACTGCACGTTTCCACCTCACTGCCTTAAACCAAACAGACTTTGGATCCTGATTGCCCACTTCAGCCTGGCATAGTCCCATTCCTCGTCCAAAAGCTACCGTGCGCCTGGCTGAGGCCAGACACAATCCACACAGAGAGCAATCAGAGCTAAACCCTGCACTTTCCTTGGGACAGTATCCTTGGAAAACTTCTTTGCTGGGTTGTTTTAAAACCTGTAACTGCAAGAGAACATCCCTGATGGGTTGACAGGAACTTCCTGGCTGTGGTAAAACCATCCGCCCTCTGCACCCCCATTTCCCAAGAGCCGGCAGCACAGCCTGGCTGGGGGGAAAGGCACCTATCAGACCTGGGGGCCCAGAGAGGAGCACAAGCATCTGCCAAGGGAGCTGCATCCAGCCAGGAGCCCTCCCCACTGGCTTCTTTGACAACAAAGCCCTGGTGTGGGCTCCCACCAGGAGAGACAAAAATCTTCCAACTTTTCCCTCATTTCCCAGGGATTCCCGGAGCTATCATGAGCTACCTCTCTGTGGCACTGCACAGTTCAGCTACCCCTGGTGGGCAATACTGAAAACAACACACAACCCATCAGCCCAGGAGTCAGACGGATACTGAGGGAGGGCAAAAGGAAGAGGGATGAGAGTACGTCAAGGGTGCAGAGAGGATAATGCGTGCTTGTCCAGCATTATCCAGCCAGCACCTACGGGGAGACCACTGCCATGGCCTCCCCAGAAGGACACAGTCCATTCCACTTCCCACCCACCACCAAGCTCTCTTGTGTTCCCACTCTACATTTCTAAGTCATTTTTAAATGTCTGTGTCTAATAGAAAACACCTGGGTAAGTCTGGGTGCTATCAGGAAACACCCCAGAATTCACTCCAGACTGCCAGCGCACCAACCTTCAGGGATGAGCACCAGCCACGTCCATTGCCTTTGGGCAGTCACAAAATCCAAGCCTGCTGGTGAAGCTCTTACTCACAGAAGTCGTTCCCCGTTGCGGCCATCGCTCCTCTCAGGAACAGAGGGGAAAGCTCAAGGCTCTGAGGATGTGCTCCAGAAAAAGAACACCAGTGCAAGAAGATCCCCGTCACCTAATTGAAAAGAAATCATTCTAGCTCAATGAAATGAGTACCCAAAATGAAACACACAGAACCGCCTCGGCCACCAAAACCGTTCCAGTGGTAGTTTTTAACTGCTGCCGAGCTGCAGGCTGATGACCTTACCACCGCTGTCACAGGGCGCCAGTTCACAGCAATTACGAAGGCCCTTTTGAAAGACTCCAATGCACGTCACCTTCTCTGAAGAGGACCTGCTGCTGACCTGTTGCCAGCGTTAGCAGCAGAGCCCTCTGGCTCTCCAGCCCACACTTTCCCACCTTGTATGAGGGAGTGACCAGCTTGCAGCTGCTACTTTAACGGCTCTCTTTGCCGTGCTCCTTTTCTGCCTGGCTTCCTACTGGATCAGTCAGGGTGGGCTTCTTGTCATTCTAGACTGAGGCCAACTTCTCAGGAGGAGGACTACACTGCTGTCCCCATGCTTACTTATTTTAGAATATGGAAGAGAAATTATAATTTGCAAATAGGAACTCTGCTCATAGCCCATATCTATCTAGTCTATAGCCCACAGCTCTGAAGGCATAGACCAGCCTATACCTGTTTCCTGTATCTACCTACTCTATGATCTGTCTGGAACGTCAGATCCTAATTACCTTTATTAGAGAAGGGAACTGGGGGGAAGGGGAAAGAAAGAATAGGTGGAAAAAAGGAAAAGTGTAGGCACGCAATTGAAAAAGAAAGGAGCTGAGATATCCCAAAGACCAGCTCAGCCCACCTCGCTTTAGCTGGCAAAAAGCTGTGCAGCTTGGAGGAAAAAAAAGTGATTTTGATGCACACAGGTGTCTGAGTTCAGACATGAAGCAGCAGAAAAACCTTGACACGGCTCCTTTTCACTACCCGTGTGCATGCTGTGACTTCCTCGTTTCCCGGAAGTCCTCCCAGACTAGCAGGGACGTAGCATCTGCCCAGTCCGCGTGCCACGACGAGAAACGGGTTTGACCATGAAGGGGGTCAGAAGCCCCTGGCGCCCCGGCGTTTGCTTGGTCCTGAAGCCCTGAAGGGCCTGTCAGAGCTGGGGAGCCCCAGGGACAGAAGGGAAGGACAGTGGTCAGCTCCCGTAGGGAGACTGACGAGGCTCTGTCCTTCCTTCTGGCCGCAGGAGCATGCCCTGGGCCATGCCTCTCCTCCGCCCCAGGGCAAGGCGAGGCCTGAGGAAGGCTCTGGGGCAGAGCCCTGACTCCTGCCAGGTGCTGGCCAGGCCAACTGTTGCGTTAAAAGTTACTGTCATGTGGGAGTCTGAGGAGTGGCTGGGGGGGGAACCCTCCCCTCGAGTCACGAGGTTCAGACAGGACCCCCTCGCCTTCTAAACTCCTTCTCAGAGAGGAGTCGAGGTGCAGCTAAGTCCAGGCTTAGTCTCAGACTTGCTCAACAGTTTCTTTTCTAAGGACCATATATGTAGCTACTCGTCAGAGTCAGAGCCCTCTCAGGGCTTTCACTGTGCAAAGTCGATTAAGGCGACAGCGTTAATTTACAACGTTATAAGTCCGGTCGTGTTCAGCGTACTGAACTTCACAATTACGAATTCACAAATAACGCGCTGCACCCCCAGTCTAGTCATGTTGCATGAACTACCACGGCCACGCTTAAAGAGTCTGGTCGTGCTTAATGAGAACTACCACGGCTAGATTAATGAAGAGTGCAGTTTATTAGAGCAACAGACACACGGGTGCTTTGGATTACCAGTGATAAATTCACTGTCTGCAAAGCACGTGCAAATACCAAGAGTATGAGTAACACTGCCGGCTACAAACGCGTTCAAAGATAATAAAGCAACTCTAGAGACATTTCTAAGTTTCCCGGGGAGGCCCTTGGTATAACCAAGTGTTCGAATCTTACCCAAAGGCGTCCCGATGGGGGGGAAGAGAGGTTTAGCCCGTCGACTGATACCAGAGGTCAGAGTGGTACATGATGGTGTCTTCCCTAACATTCTCCCACTCTGAAGCCATTTTATACTATCTTTCACCTTTCGGGTGGAGCTTGAGTGACTCTAGTCACATATACCTTTGTTTAGGACTGGTGTAAAGTTTCCTCGCTTTGCTTTTAAAGGTATAAGCTAGGAAAATTCAAAGCGCAAGCTCAGTGAGGGGTGGTCGCACCTTGGAGGCGGGTAGCTTTTGGGATGGAGGTGTGTTTTGGTATTATAATGATGTTATAATGAGCAAAGTTCACCAAAAGGACAGCATTATTGTCAAAAACGTGACAGACGGTTGGCCCAGGGTGGTAAATACGCAGCTTATCAGTCCCATAATACCTTTAAGTTCCCATATAAGTGCAGAGCCTGGCTGCTGCATCTCCACACCGCTCCACCCTCCGAGCAGTACCTCTTAGAGCCAACGCACCAAGTTGCCCTGGCGTTACCAACACCTAAGGGTGCAGGCCTAGGGAACTTCCATGGAGCGGACTCCTTGCACGTCAGCCGCATTCCACCCGGGAAGCTTCTTCAATGCTGTGCCTTACCTAAAAGTGTGAATATAACTTTAATTTCTAAGTCACCTCAGCAATTATCCCACACCAACGCCAGCGGCTCCCATCACACAGCTCCTGCTGCCCAGGGCTGTGGCTGGCAGCACAGACAGACCCGCAGTTTGGGAAAGACTTGCCGATCCAGAGCAAATGCAGGGCAGCTCCCCTCCTGTCCCCATCCCTCCCCTCCCCTCCCCTCCTCTCCCTCCCTGAGCAGGCCCAGGCCCCAGGAGCGGAGCGAGGGACGGCAGAGCTGTGCACACACCTTGCGCTGCTGAGAGAAGAGCTCCAGGTGCCATTCCCTCCCTTCTCGAAGGCCGTCTCTCCGCAGGCCCTGTGTCCTGGCTGGCCAGGGGCGAGCTGCAGCGGGGAGGGCAGCGCTGTAAGGAGAGGCCCGGGCTGCCCCTGCCCACCTGGCAACAGCTGCGCCATTGGCCACGGCTGAGCCAATCAGCGGAGCCGGTGTTGGCCTGTCCCAGCCGGCCTGGCGCGGGGGGGCAGAGGCCGGGGGGCCTGAGGAGAAATGGGTGAGAGACAGGGTGGGGGCAGCCGGGGCGAGTGGGGGACCAGGGCAAGGACCGGGACTAGGGCCAGGACCAGGACCAGGACCAGGACCAGGACCAGGACCAGGGCCAGGGCCAGGGCCAGGACCAGGACCAGGACCGGGACCAGGGCCAGGACCGGGACCAGGGCCAGAACCAGGACCAGGGCCGGAACCAGGACCAGGGCCAGGACCAGGGCCAGGCCCGGGACCAGGGCCAGGCCAGGCCCAGGGGAGCTGCAGGCTCCTGCAGCAGGTATCTCCCAGCGTGGACGGGCCTGGGGGGGACCTGGAGAGCTCACCGCCCATGGGCCCTGCCATGGCCCAGTTCACCGGCCCTGGGCCCGAGTGCTCAGCCCCAGGGACAACCCCACAGCCAGGGTCAGCGCGGCTCCTGCTGCTGCCCCGAGGGTGGCCAGCCTCCAGTCAGCCCTGAGCCAGGGTGCAGGTATCTGAGCTGGGACGAGATGGAAGAGCCTGGAAACCAATTCATCGAGAGGAGGCGATGGAAGACGGTACAGTGTAAGTGGCAGGTGGGATTAACGGCCACCCTCCGTTTTGTCTCGGGATCAGTACTGTGCTTGCACATGGACTAAGCCCCAGTTAGTTCGTAGCAGAAATTGTTGTTACTGCTCCTGGGTGCCAGAGAGCTGTTCCTGCTCCCTCCTCCCCGGTGCAACCTGAGCGCACGACTGCCCTGCCTGCCCCTGCCTTGGTGCTTTGGGAACTGGGGTGAAAAGGAAAGGCAGACTGGCGTGGTTACGGGGTCCCTTGAGGTGTCCTGGTTTTGCTTTGCTAATCGCTTCTGTAACATTTCCTGGGCTATTCACTAGATATGTGCATAGAGAGGCAAATTAGGCCATGAAGTAAGTTTCCAAGTAAGGGTTTCCTTCTTGCAATAAAACATGATTCCATTTTCTCATAGGTAACAGACTGAAAGATAGAAGCCGAAGCAGCACGTAGCTCTTGTGAAAATAGGTAACAACCGATGGTTGCATTCAGTTGATCCTTAGTTGCTTCCTGCGTAGGAAAATGGTACGTTAATGTAATCTTTTGTGTAGAGGCAGGGCCTTGATAATGCTACTGTGTAGGCAGCGAGTATGCGGATGTCAGGTTTTCTGCATCTTTGTGACTGATTTTTCTTGTTTCTTTTAATGAGGAAAATCTTGCTGTGTACTCCTGAGGAAAGAAAGAAATGCAAAGAACTGATGAAGCAAGAGCTGCCAGTCAAGGTGGGAGTGTAGGTTAATAGGGGTTTGAAATTTTCTCGACTGTGTTCTAGCCAAAAGCCTTGTCTTAAACAATGGAAACGAGCTGAACTCCCAGGAATTTTTCATCCCTGCACAATTCTGTATTGCTACGGACTTTACCAGCCATGGTCATGGACTCTGGGCCTGTCCTGTAGTGAGGTCAAAGCAGGTATTCAGGGAAAAAAAAAAGGTGGCTTTTCCAAAATGCTTATGAGACAGAAGGCAACAGCTGGCTGCAGACAGGTGGGAATATAAAGAAGTGGTCAGTGTCACTCAGAATGAGGAACAGTGAGGTGGGTACAGCCGTAGCGTGACAGTTTTCATGGCCTTGAGCAGCACAGCAGGAGTTTTCAGGCAGCACGGCCGGCTGGCAGGGGTGTGTGAACAGCTCCTCCCGAGCGTGGAGATGGGCAGGGGAGAGGACAGTGCTGTTCCTGTTGGTGTGTAGCAGGGGACAGTCAGTGGAAGCTGCTCTCGGGGCGTATAATTAAGAGCTGTCGTCAGTGGGAAGTGACGCTTTCCCAAAATAAGAAGACATGACGTTCTGAAACAGCCGTTTTCCTAGGAGCTGCGTCAGAGCTAAGGCAGATGAGAGAGTCTTGCCTGCCGTTAGTCGCTGAGGCCGATGACAAGTCACTCAGCAGTTTTGGCAAGGACAGAAGAGGATAGATACATATGCGCCTCTGTGCTGATTGTCTTTGGGTTTTGCAGGTGGTAGGTTTGGCAGGACCTACTGTGTCGTTAATGTGATGGTAACAGCAAAACCTGTCGGCATCTGTGTAGGGCATTTTAGATTTTATATATGAGTACTTGAAGAGTTTGATGTTAACGTTGAGGTACGGTAGTTACAGTGTCATCAGAAGAAAGTGAAGTGAAAGAAGATGAGGCTGGCAAAGATACTCAAAAGCGGTATAATCTTTGACAGCGGGAACTTGTCATTAAGAGTTTATATGAACAGTTTTCCTTCAAGGTACTGTTCCTTTTAAAGATTTACAGAGGACATTTTGCTGTTCCCATATTCCGTGATGTTAAGTTAAAGCTCGCCACTGAGATTTAAAAACAAAAAGACCAAGGTGTCCTGGAAAGAAGAGTATTTACACAGACTCGCTAGTCTTACTCTTGTAGTTTTCAGTTCTCCTGAAACAGCAGGTATGTGTTTTTTCACTTGTGCTGTGCGGTGATTTAAAAAAAAAGAAAAAAAAAAAAGAAAAAAGAAAAAAACTTGAAACTTCCTCTGAAATGAGAGGTGGGAGAGACACATCACCTTTTCTGCCTCTTCCACTGTCCTGCTTTCTCTTAAACTTGTTTGTATCATAATTCTAAATTCTTTGCTTTCACTAGAGGCAAGACGACCGAAGATACTGTTTATGGACTGGTGGTCTCCTGTCAGGCAGAGATATCCCTGTAGACGTGCTGGGTCCCAGAGGCCTTGCTGCAAAAGGACTAAGGCGTGGGTGTGTGGTTAGTGATGGTTCTCCCTTACCCACAGTGCTGTGAGTCAGGTCAGTGAATAATGCTTTGGAGGGGTTTCAGATTGGTGGTACTTACAGAAGAATAGTATGATTATTACTGCGGTAGGCTGAGGGTATGAGGGAAACAGGTTTGGGGAGGAGAGGATACTTTTTATTAGCCGTTAGATTTTTTACAATGTGGTGTTTGTGGGTCACTGACAAGACCATCACGGAGGTGGTGGCTGAGATTGTGTAATGGCAGTTCTTTTGTTCTGGAATTGAAGCCCCAGTTGCCCTCCAGCAGTCTTAGTCAGACTACTGAATCTGGAAGTATATGGTTTCTTTTCTGCAAACTGAAGATAATTCCTTTAGAGGGAGAGCCTGTTTAGAAGTTCTAGTGGTCTGGGGACAGAGCCCAGCCCAGGACTGGAGCCCTTGGGGTGGGGTCTGTTTCTGCCCCGTGCCCTTGGCCTGGCACTCGCAGCTGGAAACGGGCTTTCCAAAATCCCGCTGGAAGGAGGCAGATGTGGCCACCCCCGGCCCCGACACAGCCTCAGGGTCTGCTGCCAAGCTGCCTTCAAAGCAGCTCTTTGCAGCAGGACATTGCCCAGGAGTAACTTTGAGTTTTGCTGTTCTTCAGGAAGCATGGTAACACACCAAGCACAGCCAGAGCTACGCCTGTGCCAGGAGAAGACTTCAAGCACTGCGGGGGCTGATGGTGACAGTTCCCACCAGCTGTCCAGCTCAGGAAGATGCAGGTAAGATACCACAGAGGGGACACCGACTGGTTGTCACTTCTCTTGCAGGAACAGAATTGAACAGCAGAAGGGAGGGCAGGACGAAAGGGCCTTTGAGGTCAAGAAGCAAATCGGACAGCTGGCGCAGTCATGCTGAGAGTAGAGGGAGAAGAGAGAGAGATGCAGGTGACCTGGCTGGGACAATGCTTCTGAGGTAGCATCTGCCACACAAACACAGAGAGAGACAGAGGCATTGGGAAGCCGTGGAGTGGGTGAGAAAGGTGCCTGGGAGGGAGGAGAGCGCAGGGAGATGGGGGACGGAGGTGGACGTGGAGGTGAAAAAGCGGGGGTGTTGGAAGTGAGGACGCTCCTGCTGAGCAGGTGCTTGTGATGTCCCTGGTGTCCGAGGAGCTGATAGGGCAGGAGCAGGCAGGCGTGAGCAGACGTAAAGGCGACTGGTTAGCAGGGGAAATGACTGAGCAGAAGAACTTTCCTGCGAGCCCAGGAGCTGTGAGCCTGGCGTCCAGAAGCATCCTTGAAAGGTGCAGCTGGTGGCTTTGCAGCACAGCTAGGTACCGAGACTCCAGACACCTCCGGATCATCTCTGAAGTGAGACTCTGTTCCTTCATTGGTCCCCCTTTGGGCTCCCTTTTGGAGTCGGTTTGGTTGATCGCCCAGCTCTGGGATGGCTGGGTCCCCTCTGGGATCGGATTGTCCTCCCCTCTGGGATGCTTTGGCCCTTTCTGAAATCTCATTCACTTTGTACCGGTATTGTATAGCCGTGGAAGTAATCTATCATCAGTATACCTGCTGCTATTTTGAGGATAAGTTCCCTCCCTACTAAGAAGTTTGTAGTCATTTGCGACAGTATACGCCTACTTAGTTATTGCTGTTTGGTTCTTGGTGAAAGATTGGTTGTGGCTATATGATTGATTGTGGCTCTTCCTGACTGCTGCCATACTCTTGATAGCTACCCGAAGAGCATTGTGTATGTTGGGGACGGGTCCGTTCTGTTTTCGCTTCAGGACTATCCCCATACATCTACCGGAGGGTTTTCATTTTCTTCAGAGACAGCTGAAGTCCCAGGTAGCAGCACCAGAGTTTTCCTGGTTAGCTAGATGAAGAGATTTCTTTGTGTTGGAGGAAGGTCTATGAGTGGTAGTTCCCCAGCACTCCTGTGAGGAATCTCCAGTATGTTTTGCCCTCCTCTGGAGACAACGTTATTTCAGAGGTAGCCGCGCCAAACTGTTCCAAAGTAGCTACTGAAGGCATTCTGTGTATGCTAGACTTATTTACATGCCTGGTAGCTCTCTAGGACTCCTCCACGGCATCTCCGGGAGCACTTGGGTTTACTCTGGAGGCAGGTGAATTACCAGCCCCAGACAATTCTAAAGGTAACTACCCCAAGAGCAATGCGTCTGTTGGGGGAAAGTCCATGCCCAGTAGCTCCCCAGGAGTCCTCCCAGACATCTCCAGGGGTGTCTTGGCCTCCTCTGGAGAAGGAGGTAGCAGCCCCAGACTCCTCCGAGGCAGCCACCTGAGGCGTTTTGCGTCTGTTGGGGGCGGGTGCATGCCTGGTAGATGCCCCATATTCCTGCCAGGCATCTCCAGGAGCATCAAGGTTTCCTCAGGAGACAGGGGAAGTGCCAGGTAGTAGCCCCAGATTTCTAGAGTAGATCCCCAAAGAGCATTGTGTATGTTGGGGGAACGTGCGTGGCTCGTAGCTCTACTGGACCTCTGGCAGGCAGCTCTGGAATGTTTTGGTCTCCCCTGGAGAGCAGGGAATTTGGCAGGGAGCAGCCCCTGAGCCCTGCAGGGAAGCCAGCTAAGGCATTTCGTGTATGTTGGAGGCATGTCCATGCTGTGTCCCTTGCTGGGAGTCGTCCAAGGCAGCTTGGGAGTGCTGTGACCTTCCCTGGAGAGGGCTGAATTTCCTGGGCAGCAGCCGCAGCCTCCTCCTTGGCAGTTACCTGCAAAGTTTTCTTCATGTAGGACTGAGGTGCATGCCTGGTAGCTCCCCAGGTCTCCTCCCAGGCATCTCAAGGGCTGTCTTGGCCCTCTGTGGAGAAGGAGGTAGCAGCCCCAGAGTCCTCCGAGGCAGCCACCTGAGGCGTTTTGTGTCTGTTGGGGGCGGGTGCATGCCTGGTAGATGCCCCATATTCCTGCCAGGCATCTCCAGGAGCATCGAGGTTTCCTCGGGGATCGGGGAAGTGCCAGGTAGTAGGCCCAGATTTCTAGACTAGGTCCTTTGGGATCTACTAGAGTAGATTTCTAGAGTAGGAATCTAGATTTCTAGATTAGAAATTGGGATTTCTAGAGTAGATCCCTTGGGGAGGTGGCTTTCGGGAGCCTGGTGCACCCCACAGCCCCACTGCCTGCGTGATGGCACCGGGCACGGTCTGGCCCTGTCCTGTGGATGCAGTGCTCTGCTCAGCCCTGGCAGCTGCTGGGATAGCGGCAGGATTTGGGGCCTGGCCAATGCTGTCACACCGGTGAGAGGGACGTGGCAGGGGCAGAGGACAGCTGCTGCTGCAGTGGCGGGAGAAGGCCAGAGCAGCCCAGCTGCCCAAAGGGCTGGGAGCTCGGCCCCAGCAACCCAGGGGAGATGGGGCAGGGTGCCAATGGGGCCACAGCTCTTCCCTCTCCACAGGGAAACTTCTCCCCTGGCTCACGGGCAAGGATGTGCGAGCCCAGAGCGCGCCAGAGGTGGCCACGTCTGAACAGCAGGCTGAAACCTCCAGGTTTTGTAGTCCAGCAGGGCAGCTGGGGCTTTGTTGCAAGGACACCCTGGGCCAGTGTGTGCTGTGCTGCCACGGGCTGCCGCAAAGCCGGGGCATCAGGCAGCTCTCGGGGCAATCCTGACTCCTTTGGGGTCTGCCTTCTCCCTTTTGCCCTCTGCCTCCCTAGAGAAAAGACTTCCACAGGAGGTGAACAAACATGACTTCTTTTGGGGGAAAGCCTAACAGAGGGGTGAAATTCTACAATACTGGGGCCAGGGTGTGCCGAGAGGTGAGCTGTCCTGCACGCAGCGGTAGAGGCCTGGAACAACACTGTCTGCTCGGCCTGCTCAGGGTGGTTCTCGTGCAAAGGACACCGTGGCCTTGGGTTTGTGGTTCCAGCTTTAATCAAAAAGAGGCTTCTTTTTGATTCACTTCTGCCTGGCTTTGCAGGGCCAGCAGCACAGCGCCCCCAGGGTCCATCCCGATGTTGGCTGCTCCCTTGGAGATCTCAGGATCAGCATGGTCTGAGTTGCCAGGGACGAGACTGAGAGTTCGGCGTCTTTCTGCAAAGGCTGGAGGGCTGCAACAGAAGGCAAGAGAACAGAGCTGAAACCCACCTGTCTGCAGAGACCCCCAGGCATCCCCTCCACACCATGCCAGCCCCACCCATCCCTTTCCCTGGCCAGGAGGAGCACGTGGGACAAACGGACCAGCTGGAAGCTGCTGCGCAGGAATGCCCCAAATGCCCCTGAGATGTTGCTCTGCCCTTGAAGTGTTTCCCTGGAGCAGGTCAAGGCATAGCAGCACACTGCCCAGGCTCTGTCCCCTGGCCCACCAGCCCCGGCACACACAGCGCTGCCCCTACTCACCGTTGCAGATCTCGGACAGCTTCTCCTCGCGTTTGTCCCTCAGGTGCTGCGCGGCAAGCCCTAGGCACAGAGCTCCGTCAGACCTCCCGCTCCCCAGCATGCTCCCAGCAGCACAGCTCCCGGCTCTGCCGGTCTGGCTGCACGCCCTCCTCCCCCTCAGCAGGGTGACCCCAGGGAAGGACAGTGCCCGAGGCAGGGTGGGGCCGAGCAAGGCTGCCACCAAGCCCACCTGCGTGGGCAGGGGTGGGAGAGGGAGGCACAGAGCCCCTGGCTGCCCAGGCCCTGCCCGGGGCAGTCGGGGCTCTGGCAGCCACAGGGCTGCCCCGTGCTGCCAGTGCAGCGGCTGGGCCTGGGGCCAGGCTGCCAAAAGAGGGACCCCAGGGGCTGTGGCTCACCCATGAACCTCACGGCCGCCTCTCGCAAGGGGACCTGAGCATCCTTCAGGTACGGCAGGCTCTGACTCAGATATTCTTCAACTCTGCTCTTGTCCTGCACCAGCTGGAGAGAGCACAAGGGCTTGGGGCTGGCACAGACCTTCCCCAGTCGGCCGCACCGGCCCCTCCTCCCAGCACCCCCTGTCTCCCTCCCACCTCAGGCCATTCCCATCTCCCAGCCAGGAGCCCTGTGGGGCTGAGGTTCAGAGACAGCCGCAGGCAGAGGGGGTTCTGGAGGTCCTGAGACCCCTCTGTCCCACTGCCAGGACCCAGATGGGCCTGGGTCTCTTTCAACATCCTGAGGGCAGGGAGGGGAGAGGGGCCTGGAGAAGAGCCCTTGGGGGGCTCTGTGCCTGAGGGCAGGGAAGGAGGGTGCAGCTCCAGGCTGGGGGCTCCGGGCTGGAGCAGGGCAGGCGAGGCACAGCTGCACAGGGGGCACCCCTTGTCCAGCCCGGGCCCTGGGCCTTGGGGATTGTCCTCACCAAGCACTCCCCAATCCTGTACGTCTGCTGTGTCATGGCCAGGTGCTTGAGCTGTTTCCACTTTAGCAGCTTTGCAATGACGAGGAGGGCTTCCTGAGAGGCCTGCAGAGGGGGACAGGGATTGGGGGGCTTGTGGGCAGGGATTGGGGCTCTTTGAGGGCCCTGGCCTCCAACACCTGCAGGGACAGCTGGGAAGCCTCTAGGGACTCTTGTGTTCAGGCCTTGGTGGCCATGGGCTGCTGCTGAGCCCTGCTGGACCAGGTAGAGCAGGTGTGGGAAATGTCCGTGCTATCTTCTCCGCCCCTCCTGGTGCTGGGTATGCTGGGACCCTTCCTCTGGGGTGCGCCGGAGGAGGGCTGAATGGGGGGAGCAGGGATGGGGGGACCCCTCCTCGCCATGCTCCTGTGCAGCAGGCAGCACAGAGGGAGGAGGAAAGCAGTGGTGGGACCGGTGCAGGCAAGGAGGGGAGCTCTGCCCTGCCCTCAGTGACTCAGGCAGTTGGACCCTGAGGTGACACAGGCTCCAAGAGTCCAACTGCCAGCAGCAGCCCTTGCCCCTCCCGGATGCCCAGGCAACCCCTGTGCTGTCAGCACCCCCTGCCCCACATCACTGGTCAGGTTTGAAAGCTGTACCTTGGCCGTGCTCTCACTCTGGTCACTCATGTGGAAGAACAGAGGGAGCAGGCTTCTCCGTGCGTTCTTCTTCATCTGCCGCTTGTCGTTCCCCACCACCATCTGCACCAGGTCTTTGAAGAGGCAGATGGAGAGCTCTCGCAGCTGGCTGGAGTCCTGGTAGGGAGGAGGACAGGGGCACTTCAGCAACAGCCGCTCCCCGAGCAAGGGCGTTAGCGTGGCTGATGTGAGGGGAGATGCTTGGGAGTCAGGTTCTGCACCCAGGAGCTGTGGGCCAGATCTGCAGCTGTGGCTGAATGGCCTCGGGCCCATGAAAGGCCGTGCAAGAGGTTTCCATCAGGCGGTGCCTGTGCCAGCCCCCCAGCATTCACCACCAGCCACACCACCCGCACCAGCGCAGAGCTCCTCAGGGCCGGGCTGAGGAGGAGACCGGGCTGGCCCTCGGCAGTGCCTCTGGGGCACACATCGCTGGCTCAGCCTCAGCACCCGCCATGGTGCCTGGGGAGAATGTCTGGTCCTGCCTGGCAGCGCAGCTGGGGAGGTCTCGCGGATCTGAGAGCAGCTCTTGCACTGCAGGTGCTTTGCACAGGGGCAGGGCTGGGCCCCAGCACGGGGGGCTCAGGTCGCCCGGAGGCATCGACCTGTCAGGGAGAAGCCGTGCTGGGCTGCAGAGCCCAGAAGGCATCCCCAAGAGAGCCCAGGGCCGTGAGGAGGGAACAGCCCTGCCCCTGTGCAGGGCTGGGCTGACGGGCACTTGTCCTTGCAGAGGGCCCATCAGTGGGGCTCAGGCTCCCACAGCAGCCTTACATCATCAAAGAGCGGCACGAGCTTCTCCACCAGCTGCAGAGCGGTGGGGCTGGCCTTCTTCCTCTTCATAGGACCCATCACGTTTCTGAAGAGAAGCAGGGCCTTCGTCTTGTTGTCAGTGTTGGCATTCTGCAGCGTCTCCATGATGTCCGGCAGCAGGACCAGCATTTTTCTTGCCTGTACGAAGCACAGAATTTCCTTTTTGTGAAGCGGTGAAAGACCGCCCGGGCAAAAATGCCCTGGCCGCTAAGCACCAGCTTCCCGGCCGGCTTCCTGGCAGGTGGCACAGGAATGCCTGCAGCAGCCTCCTGGCAGGCAGTGGCCATGGGCGCACTGATGGGCACAGGGGGATAGCAGGGGGTAGGGAAGTTAGGGCAGGAGAACAGAGGCTCCGTGTCCCCTGCTCAGCCACCCCCTTTTCCGACTGGCCCAAACGGGCAGATGGGTTGGTAGCCCTCCGGGCCTGGAAAGCTCCCCAGGCAGCCATGAAGCCCCTCCATGGCAGCGCTCTGCGGACCCCCGTGGCTCGTGCACTGCAGGGTGAGGGGAAGGGCAGAGATCTCCAAGCTGTCAGTGAGTGGGCTGTGACCCCTTCATGACAGAGGCCCACTGCCCCAGGCCCCCGAGTCAGCCCGTAGCATCAGCTGTACCCTAGGCTCTGGCTCATCCTCCCCTTCTCAGCAGGACGCTTCTTCTGGGGACAGCGTTCCCTCGACGGAGGCAGTTTGGCGCTGGCTGCCTCCGTGCAGAGCAGAAACTCCTGCCCGGCACCACGGGGATGTGCCGGGAGCGAGAGCTCCTGCAGGCGGGTGAGGGAGCCTTTCTCCTTGCACTGCAGCGGCAAGGTCCGAGCCGGAAGGACCCTGGGGTCCATGAAGGGGACAGCGAGGGCATTTGGAGCCGTCACCCCGCCTCCCGACTCCTCCTGAGCCCAGGCCAAGCCACCGCCTTACCCCCACTGCCCCGGGCTGCCAACACGGCTTCACTTGACTATGCCCTGCTCACCGTCTCAGGTCTCTGCGACAGCGTGACGAGGCCTCTGAGCACCAGCGAGAGCAGCACCAGGCTTGGACGCCTCAGGTACCTCTGGGCTTTGTACAGGCCAGCAAACTCCTCTGATGCAATGTTGCTGGAGGCCAGCAGCTGAAAAAAAGATGGCAGTGAGAGACTGGCAGAGCCTGCAGGGCTCCCCGCACCGTGCGGCTCCTGGTTCCCACTGGCAGCTCAGGGCAAGGCCACCGGGGCCAGACAGCCCATCCTGGGGGCAGCAGGGGCTGGCTGGTGCGGGGGGGGAACCTGGTGCTGGGCAGGTCTGAAAAGAGCTAAAATCCCAAAGACAAAAAAAGAAATCCTGTAAATATCTTGGTTGCTCAATGTTTTCTTTTAGTCTCCCTTTCGCAGATAATTTGGCCTAGCTTGCCAGTAAACTTAGATAGCAGAATTGCTAACGAGCTTTCTTTATTTGACCTAATCATTAGAGTAAGAATGCTTTGCCTGTGTTAAATCCTTGGTTAGCTGAGATAGTTGTAATGAAGATAGATAAAAGGAATTCTTCAGGCCCTGTGTCCCTGGAAAGGGCTGATAAGGAGAAACTACACAAGAACCACCTGATTTTGGATATGTAAGGAAAGTATGAGCAAGACAAAGATGGACTGAGCATGCGTAAAGACAAAGTTCAGTCAGCGGTCAGAGTGATGAAGACTACTGACTTCCTCCAACGACCACCAGAGGATCCCTAACGACCACCTAAGGACTTAAGTACGCCTGCGTCGGGGACATTTACATATATTAATGAGTTCCAAGAAATCTCATGTTTATATAAATTAATCTTATGAATATGTATATTTTGCAACATATAACCTCTGTGATCTTGCTTGTTTGTCGGAGCACTTGTGGCGGAGCGATCCCCAGTGCTGCCCAGCGCTGCAATAAAGAATACCTGCTTAATAGTCATCCCGACTATTGAGTTCTGATTTCGGCTTTTCACGGAAACAGTTTGGCGACCCAGATGGGACCCGCTCTGCTCGGCTGCAGGACCCGCTGAGAACAGGACTCCCTAGGGTACCCCCGGGATTTCCCGGAGGGACTCCTCGCCTCAATCGGATCACTGCGGGAGCAGACAAGGACCATCTAAAGGAAAAAGGTATTCTTTAAATCTTTTCTGTTTTGGAATTTGGGACCGGTCATTTGGAAGGTTCTCATAAGTCGTAGGAGACGTCCTACGCTGAGCGCCGTATACCAGGCTACTAGTGCCTGAGGGTATACATTTGGTATTTAGTACGTTGGTACAGGCACGGGTTAAGCCTTGTACTTCTGCATGAACGTGCTTTTTGGTATTGGTACACTCATGAAACCCGCATGAGTTTGTACTGTTGGTGGTACGTTGGTACAGGCACGGGTTAAGCCTTGTACTTCTGCAAGAACGTGCCTTTTGGTATTGGTACACTTATGAAACCCGCATGAGTTTGTACTGTTGGTGGTATGGATTTACTGGCACCAAACTCGGATATTGGTTTATTGGTATTGAATTTGGATATATTCGTTAGGCACTGCGAAATCAGCAACTAAGCGTGAATGAGCTGAGTTAACTCTGGTGTGACTGGTGAGTGACTGAAACACAGTGTGACTGCAAAGTGAGTGTGGAAAACCTGGAGACCTGTGCGTCTCATCCTGAAAATGAATGTGAACCGCTTTTCCTTGTGAATTGTTTATTCAATGTGAGAATTGTGGAACGTGGTCAGAGTGGGAGAATAAAGCGCGACAGGTTGAGGTTATTAAAATAATCTGTGGGAGAATAACAGAAGTACAGAATCAATAAGGTAGAATGGGGGGACAGCAAAGTGGTGGTATTGTAAAGAAAAGCCCCCTAGGATGTATCTTAGCACACTGGAAAGAGATAGGGGGACCACCAGGTGGGAGTGTGAATAAGAAAACATTAATCAAATATTGTGATCAGTGGTGGCCCCTGTACAAATTAGAAGATGGTGAAAAATGGCCTTTGAACGGAACTTTGAAGTATAATACTTTGTTGCAACTAATGTTATTTTTGCGGCGGGAAGGAAAATGGGATGAGGTGGTTTATGCAGATATGTTTTTCACTCTGCGGAATCACCCTGAGTGGCAGAAAGAGTGCGGAATTAATTTGGCGCCCCAGGACCCTATGGTCTTGGCGATAGAAAAGGAGAGAAATAAGCAAAATAGGATATTGAAAAGGTGTTGCTCGGCGTGTAGCATTGGACAGAGATGTTTGAAAGTTGGTTCGCAGAATGAAAGGTTAGAGGATTATTTGCCTCCGCTAGAAAGGGAAGGTGATAGAGAAGGAGATGCGGGTGCTGTTGGGAGAGAAGAGCCGGAGATGAGAGAGAGAGAGGAAACAGATATTAGGTTTTCTCCCATAACCACCAGGACCCGAAGCAAAGTGGGACCTGCGATACAGGCTCCCTTAAGACAAGCGATGGGAGTGGGAGGACCTGTTAGAATTAAAGTACCTTTCACTTTAGCAGACTTGGACAGCTGGCGAGTTACTGCAGGGAGTTATCGGGACGACCCTGAGAGGGTTGCTAAAGGATTTGAATTGATTGTGAAAACCCAGGACCCTGACTGGGAGGATGTGGATGCAATGCTGGATGCAGTGTTCAGTGAATCAGAAAAACAGATGGTTGTGAGAGCAGCTAGGACTCAGGTGCAGGCTCTGGTGCTGGCTGGGACTCTGCCAGGAACAGTGGATAATCATGTTCCAATTACAAATCCCGGCTGGGACCCTAACCAGACGGGAACCAGGAATTTACTAGGGCGGTACAGGGAATGGATTGCGTACGGAATAAGAAATGCTGTCCCAAAATCAGTAAATTGGTCTAAGCTGTATGAGATAAAACAAGATAAAAAGGAGTCACCTACTGACTTTTTGAATCGGCTAAAGGAAGGAATGCGGAAATATACTCCTTTAGACCCTACCTCTCAAGAAGGTAAAAGTCAGCTAATATTTCTGTTTCTGGGACAGTCGGTGGATGATATTAGAAGGAAATTACAGAAAGTGCAAGGGGCAGATGCAAGGGACTTGGAAAGGTTATTGGAAACTGCTTGGCAAGTGTATCGGAATAGAGATAGTCGAAAGGAAAAACAAATGGGTAAAACAATTGCTAATGCTACAGTAGCTGCTTTGCGCACCGTAGAAGGTCAGATACCCCCTCGGAGCAACAGCAATGAGGGGAGAGGAGTTATGAGAAGTGGTGCAAGTGCCCCACTTAGAGGGAAGAGAGGAAATCAACCCCTCTTGAGAGATCAGTGCGTCTATTGTAAACAACTGGGGCACTGGAAAAAAGATTGCCCGAGACTGGGCAAACCGGTGATGGTAGCCAACACGGAAGAAAATTGATGGGGACCAGGGGAATCTTCCCTAGCAGAACCCTTGGTAAAAATTCAGCTAGGGAAAGAAGAAAAACCTGTAGAATTTTTAATAGATACAGGTGCCACATTTTCAGTATTAAATCAGACTTTATTGCCCGTGAGTAAACAAACTGTTAACATTGTGGGAGCAACAGGGCAGGTTGAGAGGGCTTTCTTTCTAAGACCATTGAAATTTAAAATTGGAAAAAGTGTAGGGATTCATAAATTCCTCTACTTGCCTGAAGCTCCTAGACCACTTTTGGGAAGGGACTTATTAGAACAATTGAATGCTGAAATAAGATTTAAAGATGGGGAAATCGAATTTAAAATACCAGAAGAAAACCACATTGAAATTTTAAGTTTGGCTCTCACTGAACCCCAAGTTAGAGAAGAAGAAATTATGCAGGAAATAAAAGACCAGGTATACCCAGGAGTATGGGCCTCGGGAATACCTGGAAAAGCTAAAAATGCGGAATTGGTTGTTGTTAAACTCAAAGAAGGAGCACGACCCATTAGGGTGAAACAATATCCTTTGAAATTGGAAGATAGACGAGGAGTGAAACATATTATAGATGAATTTATAAAATTCGGATTATTGACTGAATGCTCTTCAGAGTACAACACTCCCATTCTGCCTGTCAAAAAGCCTGATGGCAAAACCTACCGATTGGTGCAAGACCTACGAGCAATAAATCGGATAGTTGAAGATTTGCACCCGGTAGTGGCAAACCCATACACTTTATTGACCAGTTTAAAAGAAACCTATGAATGGTTCACAGTACTAGATCTGAAAGATGCATTCTTTTGCCTCACCTTGGCCCCTGAAAGCCGCAACTTTTTTGCCTTTGAGTGGGAAAACCCTGATTCAGGACGGAAAACCCAACTAACCTGGACAGTGTTACCTCAAGGATTTAAGAATAGCCCCACAATTTTTGGAAATCAATTGGCTAAAGAATTAGAGGTCTGGGAAAGGCCTCCAGGAAATGGTACCCTTTTGCAATATGTGGATGATATTCTGATAGCTACGGAAAAAGAAGAAGAATGTAAGGAATGGACTGTGAGTTTGTTAAATTTTCTTGGACTAAGTGGTTATCGAGTATCGTTGCAGAAAGTCCAGATCTTGAAAAAAGAAGTAATCTACTTGGGATTTGTGATTTCTAAAGGACAGAGACAGCTCGGGAATGACCGAAAAGAAGCCATTTGCAGGACCCCAGAACCGACCACAGTAAAAGAGCTGCGAACCTTTCTGGGAATGACAGGTTGGTGTCGATTATGGATTTATAATTATGGACTTTTAGTTAAACCCTTGTACGAACTGTTGAAAAATAGTCAGACACAGTTAACATGGACTGATGAAGCCAAGAGGGCATTCAAAGAATTGAAATTGGAATTAATGAGAGCTCCAGCTTTGGGCCTGCCAGACATAACAAAGCCCTTCTGGTTGTTCTCATATGAGAGACAAGGAGTGGCTTTGGGAATTCTAGCCCAGAGGCTGGGTCCTTATAAACGAGCAGTAGCATATTTTTCCAAACAATTGGATGAGGTGAGTAAAGGATGGCCGGGATGCCTTCGGGCAGTTGCCGCTGTTGTTTTGATCATTCAAGAAGCTCGAAAATTTACCTTGGGACAAAAGATGGTTGTGCATACTTCCCATGCTGTAACTTCCGTTTTGGAACAAAAAGGAGGACATTGGCTGTCACCATCAAGGTTTCTGAAGTATCAAGCAGTCCTGATGGAACAGGACGATATTGAAATCGTTACATCCGCTGTAATTAACCCCGCTTCTTTTCTAAGTAATAAGCAGGAAATGAAGACTGTTGTACATGATTGTATAGAAACCATTGAGACCGTATACGCAAGCAGGCCTGACCTGAAGGATGAGCCACTGGAAGAAGCTGACCACGCTTGGTATACCGATGGGAGTAGTTTTGTAAAGAATGGAGTTCGAATGGCAGGATATGCTGTGACCACCACAGATCAGGTGGTGGAAGCAAAGTCACTCCCTAAAGGCACATCTGCACAACGAGCCGAAATAGTTGCCTTAGTGAGAGCACTGGAGCTTGCCAAAGGATTGCGCGTGAATATATGGACAGATTCAAAATATGCCTTTGGCGTAGTGCATGCTCACGGAGCAATTTGGAAGGAGCGAGGACTCTTAACCGCTCAAGGGAAAGGTATAAAACACGCTGATATAATACTGCGACTTTTAGAAGCTGTGCAACTTCCGTCAGCAGTGGCGATTATGCACTGCAAAGGACATCAGAAAGGTAACACTGACAGGGAAGTGGGAAATAAGTTGGCTGATTATGAAGCAAGGCAAGCAGCGGAACAAGGTGAGATACTAAGTTTAATTCCTGAAAAATCTTTGCCACTACCTGAATCAGCTGAATACGATGAAAAGGATCAGAAGTTAATTACTGACTTAGAGGCTAAAATTGGCCTATCAGGATGGGCAGTGTTAAAAGATAACAGGATAATAATCCCCTTTAGACTACTGTGGGCACTGACAAAGACTGAACATGATAAAACTCACTGGGGAACTGAAGCTCTGTATAACTCTCTCACTAAGCAGATAGTGGCTAGAAATTTGTTTCAAACTGTGAAAAGTGTGGTTGATAGGTGTGAGACATGTTTGAAAAATAACCCAAAGGTAGAAAATCGTGTAAAATTTGGAAGCATAGGCAAAGGAAATGTTCCAGGTCAAAACTGGCAAATAGACTTTTCGGAGCTCCCTAGAAAAGGGGGGTATAGGTATCTGTTGGTGTTAACAGATACCTACTCTGGATGGCCTGAAGCTTTCCCTTGCAGAACAAATAAAGCTCGAGAAGTAACAAAAGTTTTATTAAGAGAAATTATTCCTAGGTTTGGAGTGCCAGAAGTTATCTCCTCTGACAGAGGGCCACACTTTGTGTCACAGGTAGTTCAGCAAGCTAGTAAGTTTTTAGAAATTAATTGGAAATTGCATACAGCCTACCGCCCACAAGCAAGTGGACAGGTAGAGAAAATGAACCATATGATAAAAACACAATTGAGCAAAATTTGTCAGGAAACCAACTTGAGATGGGATCAGGCCCTCCCAATTGCATTATTGAGACTTCGAACTAAACCAAGGACTAAAGAGAAATTGAGTCCCTTTGAGATTTTATATGGGAGACCATTTCAAACCAGATATCGAGGGCAAGATCTCACCCAAGCAGGGGAAATTAGCTTACGGCAATATCTAATAGCATTAGGAAAACAATTACAAGAAGTAAATAAATTAGTGGTATCTACCAGAGCGTGGGGTTTAGATTCTCCGGTGCACTTGTTTAAACCTGGGGATTGGGTTTATGTTAAAAATATTTCAGGTGACCCTCTTGAAGAGAAATGGAGTGGCCCTTTTCAAGTTCTGCTCACAACCTACACTGCAGTTAAGCTTGAGAAGCACGCTGCGTGGATCCACTATTCGAGAATTAAGAAAGCACCTACTGGACCATGGAAATCTCAGCCTACGGGACCAACGTCCGTAAGATTGACCCGAAAGTAGTTTTACTGATGCTGCTATGCGCTTGTTTACTAGTGTGTAAAAGTTTGTGTGAAAAGGATGCTAACAATTTAATGTTAGAGCTCATTCAAGGATTTGGTAAAATGCGAAATTTGACAAGTGTAACTGCTTGCCTCCCAATTCCTCAATCTGCAGGCCAACCTATCCCATGGGGAATCATACCTGTGAATTTGACAATGCTAGAATATTATGACAAAATGACCCAAGAATTAAATAAGGCTGGAGTAAGATACTATTTAGACCAGAAAGGAGACTGCAGGGATAGAGTTTTGAATGTACTACAAGATCCAGTGACCATAGGAAACAAAACTATAATTGCTAAACCAAGAGGAGGAAAATGTCCTAAAGATTATAGCGAAAAGGACTTTGGCTTTGTATCAGGAGGAGGAACTGCCCTGGGTAAACTAGTAATGTGTATTTTTGATTCAATTCAGGAAGGGAAAAAGGTAAAATCACCTGAATGCGAGAAACTTAGACAGCCTCCCAAAACTTGGGTTAAGCCAGTAGAGGGATTTTGGAAGTATATAGGAAATAACGCCTGGTGCATTGATTGGAGCATAAAGGCAATGTCTGATACTAGTAGGACAAATTGGAGGTGCCCCACAAAGGTAAATCAGTCTTTGATCAATGTTCTCAATTCCACTTTGGAATTACAGCAGAAATGCGCTCAAAATCATTCCCAAGAATGTAGGCAAAAGATTCCTTCTCCTGGCTACACTGTGTGGGTAACATCAGATGGATATTGGACTACTCGATTAAAACTAGGATCAACAGGGAGACAAGTAACCCTAGGACTTCTGACACTCTGCCCGACTTGGAAGCAAAGTCCAATTAAAACCACTTATTGGGGAAAAGTAAAACGAGAACCGGAAGGCGATTCATGGGCAGGACCTACCTCTGCTGTGGAATTCAGCTGGGGAATTCAAAGTTTTTTGTTACCAGGACTAATGGCATTAGAAAATAGAATACTGATAGATAATTTGACTTGGCAAGTAGAAGCACTATCAAGAGCTACCCAGAAAGGGTTTCAAATTATTAACAGGCAGGTTCAAGCAAATACTAAGATGACCATACAGAATAGGTTAGCATTAGATTTACTATTGATTAAAGAACAAGGGGTATGTGGATACTTAAAACTAGATACAGAACATTGCTGTGTCCACATACCCAATGTGACTGATGATTTGCAAAGACAGTTAGATGAGATGAAAAGAGTAGCAAAAGATAGTAAAGCTCTCCGAGAGACTGCAGAAAATAATTGGCTAAATAAAATTCTGCAGACCCTAGGAGGATGGTCACTGAAAGGATGGCTGGCTACATTATTAGAAGGGCTAATTGTTATGATAATAATTGTTATCATCCTTGCCATTTGTGTTGGCTGTGTAAAGCGAATAATTGAAAGAAATATGTGGAAGTAGTAATGACTTTTAATTTAGAACCTTTGTAAAAGAATTTACAAAGTTTAAAGAAAAGGGGGGAATGAAAAGAGCTAAAATCCCAAAGACAAAAAAAGAAATCCTGTAAATATCTTGGTTGCTCAATGTTTTCTTTTAGTCTCCCTTTCGCAGATAATTTGGCCTAGCTTGCCAGTAAACTTAGATAGCAGAATTGCTAACGAGCTTTCTTTATTTGACCTAATCATTAGAGTAAGAATGCTTTGCCTGTGTTAAATCCTTGGTTAGCTGAGATAGTTGTAATGAAGATAGATAAAAGGAATTCTTCAGGCCCTGTGTCCCTGGAAAGGGCTGATAAGGAGAAACTACACAAGAACCACCTGATTTTGGATATGTAAGGAAAGTATGAGCAAGACAAAGATGGACTGAGCATGCGTAAAGACAAAGTTCAGTCAGCGGTCAGAGTGATGAAGACTACTGACTTCCTCCAACGACCACCAGAGGATCCCTAACGACCACCTAAGGACTTAAGTACGCCTGCGTCGGGGACATTTACATATATTAATGAGTTCCAAGAAATCTCATGTTTATATAAATTAATCTTATGAATATGTATATTTTGCAACATATAACCTCTGTGATCTTGCTTGTTTGTCGGAGCACTTGTGGCGGAGCGATCCCCAGTGCTGCCCAGCGCTGCAATAAAGAATACCTGCTTAATAGTCATCCCGACTATTGAGTTCTGATTTCGGCTTTTCACGGAAACAGGTCCCTGCGGGCCCTAAGGTGCTGTCCCCATATGTCCTGAGGAGGTGACCGTTTGGGGGCGGATGGGAGGGGAGAGGGCCGTGCCTGTTTGCCTGGAGAGGCAGGCGCAGCCCTGAGGGTGAGCGAGGACTGGTCTGGTCACTCACGGCCAAGTGATGGATGCAGGCTTCCTCTGCGGTGGAGCTGAACATCCCGCGCAGCTGCTGGTCCTGGAGCTTGCTGAGCAGCTCCCTCAAGACCTTCTCCAACGTGTGGGGCTGGGAAAGCATCACCTCCCACATGGCCAGAGCAGCACTGCAGGCCCAGAGCGCTCTGTCAGCAGGGCTGCCTCGGCCACCACACTGTGCCCGGGCCAGCCCCGCAGGACCCAGGCTGTCCTGCAGCCCTGGCCCTTCCCGACCCCTCGCTTGGAGTGCCCGGGTGCCCGCCTGGGCAAGCAGGAGGGGACTGAGATAGTGTTCCCTGTGGGGCCGGGAGGAACTTCGTGGTGGGGCTCTGGGCTGGCTTGGGCAGCTTTGGCTACTGCGGGCCTGGCCGATCCACCAGGGCTGGAAAGCATGGTGGGGGGGATGTCCTGCGGTTTTCCGTGGGTCTGGCAGCCAGAAAGTCTCCAGGCCCCTCTCCCCACACGGAACAAGCCCACGGGGGCCGTTGGGGTCAGTACCTGTCACATGATGGAGACAGCTTCAACAGGCTCGTGACCACTTCCCTGGGGCACTGGTCGGTCATCAGGAGAAGCAGCAAGTCCAGGCTGTGCCGGGCTGACGCCATGCCGATGCACTCCATGTTTTCATAGATGCACCTCATGATGTTTGGCACCTGGAGGGCACATAGGTGAGGATGGTGCTGCCACTGGAGTGCAGCCATTTCCTCCGCTGCCTCTGAAACTGCTGCCCTTCCCATCCTACTCTGTGGCTTAAAATGGCTTAAAATGGTGCCTGAGGCACCTGGGTTAGGGAGGGAGGGAGGGAAGCAGGGAGGGAGGCAGGAACAACGGCTGAAGGGCTCAAGGGCAGGGCAGGGCAGCCACAGGCCACTTACCTCCGTCAGCCAGGAGGCAGGTTCTCTCATGGCCACATGCAGGATGCTGCTCGCCTCCTCCTTGTCATAGATGCTTGAGTCTGTCATGGCCTCAACGGCCACGAGGACGATGTCTGTCTTCTCTGAAGGCTGGAGGTATTTTCCAAACGCCTACGGGAGGAAGACAGGCCGGGAAGACGTGTCACACCGAGTGCCCTGACGGTGCTGCTTAGCTGAGCAGTGAGAGCAGCTCTGGCGAGAGATGGCCCGGCCGTGCTGGCAGCAGTGCCCGCAGGAAAGCTGGAAGCAGGGGCTGCAGTCACTGGGCGGTGGAGGATGAGAAGAGAGGGCCCTGAGGGTGAGGGAGGAGGGCTGTGGTCGTGGGCCCAGCGTGCTGGCCCTACAGAGAACCAGGGCTTGCTGGCAGCCAGGAGGGCTGGAGCTGCTGCTGGGACACCGGAGTGCAGCCCTTTTTAGTCCCTGCTCGGGGACAGCAGCAACCCTCTCACCAGGGACAGGGAGGCCATGCCAACCCCGCTGCTTCTGGATCCCTTTGCTCACGCAAGTCTCCTGAGGAGCTGATGCCACGGACATGCAAGGGAGGAGCTCATTACCGTTGTAATGTTGCTGGTGCTGGGCGAAGAAAGCCAGGAGGTGTTCTCAGCTTCCCGTTTGCGTTGATGCTGTGGATGCTTTGGGTTACCCTGTGGCAGCGTCATGCCTAAACAGGAGGGGAGCACACACGAGTCGGTAGGACACAGCGCCTTTGCCAACAAGCTGACCAAATGGTGAGAAGAGCTTTGAACTAGGAATGGCTGAGGAGGGAGGTTACGACGCACAGTCAGGGGAGGAGGTGGTGGACAGGGGTATAAAGCAAAGGGGGACAGGCAAGGGCAACGAGAGGGACCTGATGGAGAAGGATGAGAGACACCTGCCCCTCAAGTGTACGTGTGCAAATGCTCGCGGCCTGGGAAACTCAAAGGAACTAGAGCTCTGCATGCAGTCACACAACTAAAACATCGTTGGAATAACTGAGATGCGGGGGACGGCTCGCATGGCTGAGTGCTGCGCTGCATGGATGCGAGCTCTTCAGGAGAGCTGGCTAGAGGAGGAGGGGGGGGGTGCCTCGTATTTGAAGGAGCAGCTCAGATAGACGGGACAATCAAGAGTCTGAGAGAGAGCGTGTGGGTCAGAAGCAGAGGAGAGGCGAGGCAGTGCTGGTGACATCGTGGTGGCAGCGTGTTGCAGACCCCCCCCTACTCAGAGCAAGGATGTGGATGAAGTCTTCCTGAAAGCACGTGGGGAAGTCTCCGTGTCACACGCCCTGATTTTCATGGGGAACTTTAACATCCCCGAGACCTGCTTGCAAGGCGGCAGGACGCAAGCAGTCAGGGAGATTTCTGGAGGGCGTCAGGGCCAGCTTCTCGCTGCAGGCACTGGCGGGGCCAGCCGGGCTGATGCACAGCTGCGTCTGCTGTTCTCCCATAGGGAAGAATTCTTTTTGGGACGTGGTAATCAATGGTAGCTTTGGCTGTGGGGACCATGAAACAGCCGGGTTCTGAGAGGTCCTGAGAGGAGTGGGGAAGGAGAGCAGCAAAGAACAGGTCCTGCACTTCTGGTGAGCACGCAGCTTCTGCAGCAAAACGATAGCTGGGATGCTACGGGAAGCAGCTGTGAGGGGCAAAGGAGGTCAGGGACGCTGGCAGACTTTCATGGACGGCCTCCAGCAAGCACAAGAATGGTCCGTTGCAATACTCAGGGAAACAAGCAGGCATACGAGGAGATGTCTGTGTGTGGAGGAGATGTCTGTGTGTGGAGGGACGCAGCCCAGCACAGCTTCTCTTACATTTTTGCTGCAGGATGAATCTGAAGAGGTAATGAAGAGCATCCAAAGCCCCCCAGCTGATCTCCCAGTTCTTGCAAGTGTGGCAAAGGATGAGACGTCCCAGCAGCTGTCCCAGGATGGGGACCTGGATCTCTGTGTGGCAGGCACGGCTGTCATAGTAGCCTACAAAGGTTCTCCAGACCTGGGTGAGGGAGGCAGGACAGGTAGCAGGGCTGAGGGGCAGCAGCTGCCACCAAAGCCCTGAACCCAAGACTCTGCCCGGGGAAGGATCCCCGGCGAGTCAGAGCTTTGGAGGGCCCTCGCAAAGCTGCTAGCCCCCTGGGCAGCAGAGCAGGGAGAGCTGCCAGGCCTGGGCTCCCGCCATGCTCCTTGGGCAGTGCTGCCCTGCACAGGACTGGGGGCCGAGATGGCTCCCGGCAGAGAGGGAAGTGGGGAGAGAAGACCGTGGGAAAAAGAAAGAAACCAAGACCCTCACTCCAGGGCAGAGCCTTGCTGAATGCCTCAACCGGTGCCCAGGCTTGCCTCGCAGGCATCTCTGAGCTGCAGCTGCAGGTGCTCCGGTGTGCAGGGAAGGGGAGACAGCCTGGCTGGAGAGTGCCTGGCTCCTTACCTCCACCGAGGAACAGCTGGCCAGCAAATCGCTCAGCCTCCCAATCCTCCCCACAGCCCTCTCACACGCAGCTGCGCTCCGGCAGTTGGTGAAGGTCAGCAGCATCTGGGAGGAGAGAAAGCGCTGATGTGCCCTGGGAGCTGGTGCCCGCGCCAGCAGAAGCAGCGCTGCTGAAGTCCTGGCTGGACTCGCAGAGTCCTTGTGGCCGGGCAGGTGGGCAGATGCCACCCCCATGGCGGCATCTGCTCCTTTCCGTGCCCTTCCCCAGAACACAGCCCTGTGTCCCTTCTCCATGGAGGCCGGGCTTTTGGGCAGGAGCTTGCCTGGGGGCTCTGCAATGGGGGAATGGGGATACGGCCCCCGGGGAGCTTCAGGGCTGGGCTCTCTGAGCAGGACAGGCAGGTCCCTGTGGGTCTCTGCCCCGGTCAGGTCTGGGGAGGAAAGCGCGAGGGACCGCGAGGCAGGGGAAGAGCAGCACCAGCTGCTGCCGCTGCGGTGCCTAAGGCTGCAGAGGGGAAGTCCCATTGACTGCAGCCAGGAGACACCAGGCTCCTGGAAGAGCAAGGTGGGCCAGCCCTGGCTCCCCCAAGGGAGCTGGGCACCCTCCCTGCAGTGTGCTCTGTGCGTGGCACTGGGCTGGGGACCGTCCGCTCAAGAGTGGACACTCCCTTCCCTCCAGGGTGAGGAACAGCCCCTGCCAACCCCACCCTTTGCCAGTGCCACACCTGTAAGATTGTCTGCAGCTCCGCGAAGCCGGAGGAGGGAGAGCTGAGCAGCAATGTCCACAGCATGCTGTCCATGGCATCCAGGGTCTGCAAGGAGGACAAAGGCTTGTGGCAGTCTTTCTGCGATCCCTCTCACCCCCGGAGTCGGATCTGAACTCCCCACGCCACGGGAGGACACCTGCGCTGCCTCGCGGTGCCCGAGGGAGGGCTCGGGGCAGACAGGCTGCTGTGGGCAGAGCAGCCTGTGGCACTGGACGTGGCCAGGCCCATGGGAAGGGGACGAAGGGATGAGGGTGGGAAAGCAAAGCCGAGACCCTGCCCTGCCTTGGATCTCCGGTTGTCTCTCAGCACGCGGCAGCCAGGGAGCGGCCCAGAGGGACTGGGGGCTCCTGTAGCTCAGCCAGCACTTACCTCAAAGTAGAGAGTAGCGGCCTCGCCCTGCATGTCCGTGTTTGGAGGAAGCAGGAAGACGCTCCTGAAGCAGGCCTCTAAGAGGCTTTCCTTTTTGCCCTCCAGCACCCTCTCCACTTTGCTGCAAAGAGAGAGAGAGGGAACTGTGGGACGCTGGTGCTGGGAGCGGTGCCTCGATGCCTTGGGCAGGTGGACACGGACCTCTGGAGCAGGGGTCCCCGAGAGGGATGGAGGGTGTGCAGGGAGCCCCGCCAAGAGGCACCTCCTCCCTCCCCGACATGGCCTGGGCCACAGGACAGTCCTGGCAGGCAAGCCTCCCGCCTCCCGCCTCCCGCTTTGGGGAAGAGCCGAGAGGTGGCGGGGAGCTGCAGGATCCCTCTGGCCTCCCCTGCGCCCTCCCAACAAGCCGCCAGCAGGGCAAAGCAGAGGCCCTCTGACGGCGCCGCTGGACTCTGCCTGGATGGGGGATGCCCCCGGCCAGGCCCAGGGCCACGGGCTGTGGAGAGGTGCCAGCCAAACCAGGGGCTGGGCAGGTACCTCAAGGCGGCGATGGCAAGCATGGCTTGCTGCCGCACCGCTGTGTGCAGGCGGTCCCTGGGCTCCTCTTCCAGCAGCACCTGCAGAGCACAACCGGGATGGGACCTGGCAGCCGCCAGCACCCAGTGCCAGCAGACCCAGCAGCAGGCAGTGGGGCTGGCGGAGACCCTCTGCCCCCGCCCCGGCACCGGCCCCCAGAGACCCCCTGCCACCCCCGCTGCTGGGGTCTCTGCTGGCGGGGCTTCTCAGCGGCACCCGAGTCCCCTCGGGGCAGCTCAGTGTCCACGCACGCTTGCCCCTGCCCTCCCCCTGCCCATGCGCCGTCCTCACGGTGGGCCGGTGCCCAGGGACCTTGCCCCCTCCCCAGACCTGCCGGCTGTCCCGTCACCTTGATATTCTCTGCCAGCTCAAATCTGTGGCAGAACGCATTCAGGCCCTGTGACAAGCCTTTGTGCCTGCCAGCTTTGCACAGGGTGCAGATGGTCTCCAGGAACTGCGTCCTCTGGGCCTCCTCCTGGCAGCCGCGGGACAGAGAGACAAACGGGGAGCGTGAGAAGGTAGAGACGTGGCCAGCAGGACTGGAGCGCTGGGGCTGCAGTGCTGGGCAGACCACCTGGGGGGAGCAGCTCTGCCCAGCCAGCAGCCCCCCAATAGCCCCGGCAGCAGGCAGCAGAGCCGGCGGCCCCGTCAGGAGGTGCAGGCACAGCTGCCATGGAAATGGCCACGGTTACCTTTTCTGAGCTCTTTAGAAAAGCCTGGATGAACTCCATGGATTCTTTTTCCTTTCTGTACAGAGCCAGCCAGCTGGCAGACGCAGCAGAGGAGGCACCTAGTGAAGGAGGAGAGCAGGGAGGGCTGTAGAGAGGGGCCGAAGGCCAACGCGAGGACAGGAAGGAGCTCTGCCCTCCGTCCAGCCCCATGCCCGCTCCCCTGGCGCAGTCTCCCCGTGGGTGTCCAGGCTGGAGGGTGCCCGGCAGATGGGCTGCGATGCCGGAGCGCAGCGCGGCGCAGAAAGCCACGAGTGCACCGGGCTTAGGAACTGGCTTGCAGGCAGGCTGGAAAGGTCCCCGTCCCCCACCACCGCTGCCTCCTGCCAGGCCAGCTGCCTCTTGCTGCCCGTATGCCGGGGCAGGAGCCGGGTGCCCTCTGCTCTCTCCCGCCCTGGGGGAGGCTGTGCTGGGGCTGGCTCCCAGCCCTGAGCAGCATTCCGGCAGTGCCACGCTCCCCGCCCATGGGACCCCCACTGCCGGTGTGCCGGGGAAACAGGACGCTGGCGTTGATCAGGGTGCGGTCGCTGGCCCCAGCCCGCTGGGGCCCCTCACTTACTGGTCTGCAGCGGCCTGGGCACGCACACCTCGTAGGGCTGCGGGGGAGAGCTGCTCTTCTGGGGAGCCCTCTTCTCCACCCAGGCCTCCCTGGGGCGTCTGGGGGGTCTCTGCGCCATCCTGAGCGGGACGGAGGAAAGGGGTAGGGGCGGGGAAGGGGGAAGCTTCGGTGAAATGCCTCGGCACCGCGGGGCTGCCGGGGGTGGCGGGGAAAGACGTGGGCTGTGCTCAGGGGCTCCTCGCCAGCTCCACGCTCCCGCCCTGTCCCGTCGCCGTCCTGCCGGACACTGTGGGGCAGGGGCTGCGTCTGCGTTGACCATATGCAGCGCCACAGGGTGTCAGAGAGGCGGGTCACAAAGGGCACCGTTGTGACCCGCCACTCAGGCCGGGAGGGGCAGAGTGTCCTCCGCGGGGGGCATGTGGCCCGCTCGCCCCTGGGCACGTGGGTCCTCTTGGGGTGCCCCAAGCCCCACGTTTGCCCTCATGTTCCCTGGAGACCTCCCTGTTGCTCTCCAGCTGTCCCAGAGCCCCGTGTTCACGTGTCCCGGCGTGCCCCCAGCACCTTCCGTTCCCTTCAGAACGGCGAGAAGCCCATTTCTGCAGGGGCTGCATGCAAGTGTTACAATTTGAGTGTTTTGGCCTGTGGGGAGTGTTTTCTCCAGGCAGGGGTGTCTTATGCTTGGGTTTTAGCAAGATGGAAGCTTCTCCCTGCAGCGCTTTCTGCTTTAAGCTCGGAGCCGGATAAGGAAATGTCAGGCTAGTATCCTAGCCGAGTGTTTCTGTTCCAACCGACTTTTTGTGTTGCTAATGAAATCTTTGGTAATCTCATGCAAATCTTTAATCCTTCCTGTGATGATGCTACACTGGCCACAGTGCGCAGTTCAGCACAGATGGGACGAGATGCTCTCTTCACATTGCTACAGTTTCTGGCATCTTACAATGCACATCCTTTCCTCCGTTCTGAAAAATCTTTCAGCAAAAAGATGTCTACACCTGCTCCTCTCCTCTGATCGTTGTTTGCTGTTACAACTGTGGACGGAACGTTAACATGGTGTATTGCTTACGAGATGCTACCAGAATGGGAAACGTGAACAAAAGATGCTCTCTTTTCTAAACGGTCTTACCATGTTGACTCTGTCCCCTCATTTACAGTCTAAGAGACAGAGAGCTTGAAGGGTGGTTCAGAAATGTCTTCTTTAGACATACGGATCTCATTGGGATCCAAATAAAAGTTGGCCGATGTGAACAGCATCTAAGCTGCTCTTTATTTGGGCCTTTAGAGATTTCTAGATATTGCTAAGGTGGGCAGCAGAGAGGACAAACACTACTTGATGATGTCTGCAGTCACGGATGACAGAATCACAGAACGGCTGAGGTTGGAAGGGACCTCTGGAGGTCACCTGGACCTGGGCCAAGCCCCTGCTCAAGAAGGGACTCCCAGAGCTGGTTGCCCAGGACCATGTCCAGATGGCTTTTGCGTCTCTCCAAAGGTGGAGACTCCACAGCCTCCTTGGGCAACCTCTGCCAGGGCTCAGCCACCCATGCAGTAAAAAAGTGGTTTCTGATGTTCAGAGGGAACCTCCTGTGTTTCCGTTTGTGCCCATTGCCTCTGGTCCTGCACTGGGGACCACTGGAAAGAGCCTGTCTCCGTCCTCTTTGCACCCTCCCTTTGGGTATTGATACACATTGATGAGGTCCCCCCGAGCCTTCTCTTCTCCAGGCTGAGCAGTCGCAGCTCTCTCAGCCTTTCCGCAAAGGACAGGTGCTCCAGTCCCCTCATCATCTTCGCGGCCCTTTGATGGACTCTCTAGTATGTCCATGTCTCTCTTGTGCTGGGGAGCCCAGAACTGGACACAGTGCTCCACGTGTGGCCTCACCAGTGCCGAGTACGGGGGAAGGATCACCTCCCTCGACCTACTGGCAATAGTCTCACCGCCTGCAGAAGCTCTCATTCACCTCTGACTTCCCTGGAAAAGAACTCTTAGGTGTCTGTAGCTCCGTCCACATATATACATATACATATGTTTCTTTATTTCTTTTTTAATTTCCAGAGCTATGACAAAGGGAAAAAAATGAGCTACCACATGCCTCTGGGTTGTTTCCCTTCTTAAAATATGTTAGGATGTGCAAGCGAGTTTAACCCTGAGGTTAAACTTACAGTGTAACAAAGTGAGAAAACGCTGGAGATGGCAGACCACGAAAGGAGACTATAAACCTGCTGCGCTGACTTGCTACCTGCTACCGCATGTGTTTGACTTGCTCCTGTAGTCCGGCAGACCTGCAGTGCTCCCCCAGCGTCCGCGAAGGGGCACGCCAGAGAGGACAGCGGAGGGGTCAAGCCTCCCTAACCAAGGGTTTTGTTGGTCTCTGCTTCTTCCACGATTCAGACCTTAATCTCTGCCAGGAAAAGGGTGGCCCCACTGACTTTTGTTTTCTGTTATCCCATAGATATGGAAAATGCCAAAAGGATCAATAAATCCATTCCTTAGAAGAAATAAGTCACGTGAATGTTTCCTTGTTTTACATCTCTTTGCCTTCAAAACCCTTTCAAATCTCACTGCAGTTGCAAAGGGCAGGTCTGGGTTCGTCCTGTTTGTCCTGATGGGCTAAGACTGCCCCTGCTAAGACCGCAGGTGGAAACTGGCTGTGCCTATACTCCCGTACGGGCTCTCCTTCACCGTCTGCTGACGAACAGGTGTATTGACTGTGTTACACGTCAGCTTGCTGTCTACTTATGAAACGGCCCTCAGTTCAGATCACAGGCCTAAGCCCAGGTGGTCGCACTTAGTTTGTTTTCTGTTTCTTCTTGTTCCGGTTCTTTTTCTTCTGAACATCCTTGCCAAGGTCTACACAGAAATCCGAGCATGACGTCAGTTTGCCATACCCGTGCAGAAGGATGCTTGCAGTCGCACACACATTCCTCTCTCTCCCTCCAAACGTGGACAGCTCGAGGTAGACTTCCAGAAGATACCAGCTCTTCTCTGGATTCTCTTTTGTTCTTTGCTCGTGAAACATGGTAATATTTTTTTAGGTATTCCTTCAGGAGACCTATTTCTATCTAACATTGACAGGATAATGAGAGGGTGACTCATAGCCCACCCTATTGCTATTTTTATAGCGTGATCCTACCACAGGGCAAGGCTCTAGAAAAGGATGTTACATGACCGTACGTTAACCTAAGAAGCAGAACTCTGAAATGAAGTGCCTCGTTCTTTCCCGTCAGTGCAGGAGAAGTCTACCTCCACTGACTGGGGGAAAAACAAAAAAAATCTAACCTCAAAAGCAAACTTTCACATGGCAAAATTTAGGAAAGACGAATCCACGCTGGCTTGCACTTGCCAGGCCAGAGTTTTCACTGGCAATTGATGGAGGTCCTCGTCTTCAGTCCTGCTGTTGTTTGTCACAATATGTCTCCCAATCTTGGGAAGTTCCTGTAAAGGACACGTGTTAAATGATGTCGAAAGCTGCTGCCTCCACCAGACTCAGGCACCCCAGGATTCCTGCTCTGCAGCCACTGGAGCCCATCCTGACGCACCCTGAGGACTCTCTGTCCCAGGCCAATGGATGGGGCTGCTGCTTTCCCCTTTGCAGGCTCGGCCAGTAGGACGCCTGAGTGGGTACCCCACAGAGGGGTACACACACACACACACACACACACACACACACACACACATACACAGGCATACAGGAGACACTCGTACAGCCAGCCCCACACATTGCCACAAGCAGAGCATTGCCTTGAACAACACCCATGTATAAGACTACCGCATCTTGCATAAAAGATAACTGGAGACAGTCAAGTCCCACTCCTCCTCTCGGGCTGAACAGGACTGAAGCTCACTGGTGAAAACACACGTGGTATCGCTCTCGCGATTCACAAGCACGCCCACCTTCACGGATCCCTCAAACGTCAGCGTGGGCCCTCCGTCCATCTAACACCCCTGCCCAGATGTGCGTGGTCCCACAGGCCACCCCCAACTCTCCATAATCCTCATAGAATAGAACGGAATCATTTAGGTTGGAAAAGACCTTTGAGATCATTGAGTCCAACCGTAAACCCAACACTGCCAAGTCCACCACTAAGCCATGTCCCTAAGTGCCACATCTACACGTCTTTTAAATACCTCCAGGGATGGGGACTCAACCACTTCCCTGGGCAGCCTGTTCCAGTGCTTGAGAACCCTTCCAGGGAAGAAATTTTTCCTAATATCCAATGTACACCTCCCCTGGCGCGCCTTGAGGCCCTTTCCTCTTGTCCTCTTGTTCCAGCTACAAAGACCAGGCTGGCCCTCCTCAAGCCTGCACCTGTAGGTTCTTAACAGCTCATCAGCTAATTAATGGCTGAACAGTTTTGGTCTTTGTTAGTGTTGTGGATTACCCTGGGTAGTCAGCTCAGCCCCACACCCTCGCTCACTCCCCCTTCCCAGTGGGATGGGGGAGAAAAGAGGAAGGGCAAAAGTTGCAAGGCGAGAACAGGAAAATGCAGAGGGAGAGGTTGGATTGTTGTAGCCCGCGTAGTGAGGAACTCAAGACTTCAGGAGGAGAAAATCAACATTAAAAGCTGCAAAAATCCTAATGGGAAAAATCAACGAGCTGGAGGACAGTGACTCGGCAAGACTCCAGATCAGCCCAGTGCATGGGGCAGCGGACCCCCACCCTTCACACCCTGGCTGAAGCCTGCCTGGCCAGCAAAGGCTCTGAAGTATCTCCGTCAGGGAGCATGCTAACACCTCACATAGTGCCTTGCTACTCTTTGCCATCTTTTGTGTAAAGCGGGTTTTTTGGTGAAATTGCACACACCCTGCTTGCAAAGCCTCTGCACGTGGCAAAAGATGCAACAAAGGCACCCAGCAAGGGAATGCTGCATCTGGCACCTAAAGTGATTTTTTTCTTGGAGAAGGCAAAATTGCCACTCAGCTTTTTCATCTGCAGCCACATCTCAATGCTCTTGCGTAGTCTTCCCTCGGATTCTGTTCAGCCCCAGCTCATGGAGAGTTCACTCATTCAAGTCAATCACCATTTCTTTGCTGGAATTCTTACCGATAATAGTAATTGACTGACTGCACTGCTTCTCCTCTGCTTTAAATTGCACCGTCATCTGACACTACACTAAAAAGGACTGACAAACCTCCAAAAAACACCACCACACCAACGCTGGGCACTCTGAGAAACCCCAATGCTCTCCATGGCACTAGGAAAAAATGAAGCCTCTTATTTCACTTGACCTGCTAGCTGGGTAGCTTCCAGTACTTTTGCATAATCTTCCCTTGGATTTTTGTTTTAAAGCTTTCCTCCTGGTATTTGCAGTGTAAAAAAGGTCTTAGACCTACAGAGCAAAAGATTACAACAGAAAATCTTTTTAAAAAACTCTTCTCTCGCTACATCTAAGCCCATCCTCTTAACAGACACCATAACATTTTCCGAGAACATGTTATGGTTATGAAGGATCAACGACTGATTGATTCCTTAGCTGTTTAGGTTCACCTAACTAAAGGGAACTCTAGGGAAATGCATGTTTTCAAGTACTTTGGTACCTCAGCATTTTTAGCCGACAACAACAACTCTGCCAGTACTCACTTCTCAGTGAAAATCACATTCCCTCCACTGCAGATGACAATGGATTCCCACATTACACTGTGCCTTAGTGAAATGCAAAATAAATGTTAGAAGAGTTGCTGCTGTTAAAACAAGGCTGTTAACCTCACTGAAACAGCACTTGTTCATTTTTGTTACTTATTAAACAGAATTGAAATCATTTTTTCTGCTAGAGTGAGAAAGGCAGACATTTAAAGTTCAGCCTCTTTTTCAAGCAATGTTATGCTAGATATCGACCTGTGGTCCACTCACGTGCTAAGCTTGGTGGGTGTATGTTCCCACCGCAAGACACACACACACAGACCCCCCGCAGACTCCTGGGCCAGGCTTCTGCCTTCCACCCCACACTGTGCAACACGTACGCTCCTTCGCATTTCGTGTTCCTTGCTTCCCATTACCCTAACCCTTCACCTCACCCTGATCACGTGCTAAAATCTGTAGCCATCTTGCTCAAAGACCAACACAAGATCTGCCTACAGCGCTCCTCAACCTTCCGCTCTGGACTGCGCAACGTGCCTCACTCCTTCCCATGCTGAGCTGAGCTCCCTATTCTGCATCATCCTAACGCCAGTCCTAAACCCAACCCACATGCAAAGCCTGGCAGGCAGGTGGAAGGCATGGCTGAGAGACAAACAGCAGGACTGCAGCTTCCCACACCAGCCCTCATCTTCCCACTGTGCCTTCTACAACTCAGGTCACTCCTGCACCTGCCGAGCCTCTGACTTCTTGTAGCCCTCACCATCCATTGAGGCCTTCAGCAGTCCGCATGGATTATGAAATCTTTCTGATTTCATAATCAGATTATCACTATGCCATCCTCAGAAGAAAAAGAGAGCATCTTCTGAAATTTACCTCGCTGTCTTTGGGGAAGAGAAAACCCCAAACCAACACACACAACATCATCATTTGGAAAGCAGTCTACAAGGCCTTGCAGGGCAACCCTTACCCACAGGTGCTGCAAGCCTAAAGACAGCAGAACAGAAGAGAGACAAGAGAGAACGTGCACCAAAAACTACTGTGATACCAGGCCCTTGGTTTCCAGCACGGGGCTTTGGCGGGGCTTTGATTTTTCCATCACTGTAAGTAGCTCTACTCAGAAAATAAACGTAAAAGGTGGTCAGACATCTAGATTGGGAAGGAGGGGGTGGGGGAAGGGAATTAAAAAAAAAAGAAGACAAAAGAAACCCCATCATTGCCACACTCCTCCCAGGGAAGACCTTGGGACTCTGACAACTGCCTGTAGCTCCCCACTTTCTGCTTGAGGAACACGCTTCATTGCCCTTAGGACCAGAAGGGCAGTGGGAGAGTGAGAATAAGAGCAGAGGAAAACAGGTAGAGAACAGGACTTGTGCTTTGAACCTGTATTCCTGAGACTCCTTCTGTAATAGCAGTAGTCTTGTAGTTTATCTTTCTTTAAGAACTGGACCTGGACTAATAACATTTCTTCCATTTGGATTCACATTTCAGTTATAGTAATAAGAAGAGTCCTGACTTCACATAGAAGGTCTGTTCCCTTTTTGCCCTTAACAGGAGTTTGAGCAGAAAAGATTTCTGTCCCACATAGCTCTTTCAGCAAGTTCTCGAGATGCATAATTTCCAAGGGCACACTTTTTTTGCCCTCTCTCATGCCCTATATACTTAAGGCAAGAAAGACCATAGCCACACCATCTTTAGAAAATCAGCACGCAAAGCTTCTCTTTTTCACTCCTTTCTGTTAAAAAGAGTTGAGAAGTTAATGGACAGATTTGCCCTTACATTGAAAGTTTTCAGGAGAGTATGAAAAACCTCTTTTGGAAAGGATTAGGCACCCAGCACACAAAACCAAACTAAGCTCAAAGTTCCGTGTTCAGCGACTCCTGAAATTTGCCAAGGCAAAAGGGGGAAGCCAGAAACCAAAACAGGCAGAGACACACACCTGACAAAGCAAACATGGAGACAATGGCAAGAAACAAACCTCACCAGTCACACTAACTGATGGGCTGTCAAGAATCCACAGGCTCCCCTTCCAGGAAGATCCAGCTGGACTTTGCAAGCTGCAAGACTGTCATCCAGGGGGCTTGTTTTACAAGGCAGGCCTTGTTTTCCTTAACTGTTTTCCTATTGCAGAAAGCAAAAGGAATGTATACCTCTCGCTAGGCATCCTTTTCAGCTTTGAAAGACAGAGACGTAGTTTGAACTAAAGTCACACCAGAGTTATATATTGGAGGGACAATACAAAAAGTGCTTCTTGCTTTTTTTAAAATGCTGAACGACTCATTTATTGTCTTGGAAAATGGCATTTTCAAAGGTCTGGAGCACTCAACAAAGTAGGAAGAATTAAAAAAAAAATAATCAAGGATATAGTCCGGCAATGGAAAAAGAAAGAGGTTAAGCTTTGCAGACTAAAAGGGGGAAGAACGCCTTTGGAAAACATCTAAACGTGTTCTGGTTGAATACAGCGGATCCTGTTAAGGCCGACGTGGAGTCTGACCTGCGAGGATCTTCTGAGAGCAAGGCAGATGACACAAGAGCCCGACGACAAAGCTAGTCTTAGCACAATTCTGCTCTGCAGCTGCATCTGAAGGGTAGAGGAGGCCGGCAGAAAAGGCTTTCTACATCATCATAGGCTGCCTTGCTGGGCTTTGCGAGCACCCCCTCCCAGCGCTCCTCCTTCCACGCTGAAGGACCCCGTATCACCCAGTCTGCCCAACTGCTGCCCTGAGCACCCCTGCACTGATAGGCAGCGCTGCCTCCCAAAATACGCTCACCCCTCAATTTCTCTCCCTTGCACACTCACACAGAATGAGCAAAGGCACTAGTGTGGAGATTCGGGAACTGACTGGCAATGGGTGTACGTGGCAGGGATGCAGCTTTCCCAAGTACTGCACTCTGCAGGAGAGGGAAACGCCCCAGTGCCACAGGTGAAAGGCTTACATGCTGCCAAGCCTCATTTTCAGAGATGAGTTTAACGAAAAACCAACGAGTTTTGTTTTCTGTCTTGTGACTCTCTTGACAAAACCCACCCATGACTCGCAAACAGGGGAACTGAATGCTCTTGGTTGTGAGAGCGTCCAGGTCACAGTCCCTCCCCAGCCAAAACCAGCACTTCCCACCTACTGCATCAGGACTAACCTGGGCTGGCCTTCAGTTGTGCTGCGCTGGTGGGAGACCCCCCTAAACAGCACTGATAGGGAGCTCCAGGGTCACATGAAATGCCAGATACATTAGTCCCACTCAGCCACTCGTTGCCGAGTAGAGATTAAAGAAAGAGTAGAAATTAAAGCCGAGTAGAGATTAAAGAAGAAAGAATAGGGGAGAGGAAAAAGAGGGAGGAAGAAGAAGAACGGCTACAGACAAATACATATGTTTGTTCTATTTTATTTTTTCCACCAAACCTTTTTGTTACGCTCAGGTATTTCTTTGCAGGTGTCTGTTCGCAATATAGATACCATTTGGAAAGGATGGAAAAGATGGTGGAGTTTGCAAGGAGCTAGTCTGAGGAGGGCAGTGCATGCCAGTGCCGGTGAAAATCTGCAACGTTCAAGCAGCCGGCTGGACATCCAAATTCACACCCTGTAAGACAGAAACGTAAGGCGGAAGGCAATCGTTTGTGGCACAGCCACAGCCTTCCTAGCTGAAGGCACAAGTGGCCATGGAGGTAGATGCCACACATACTGACGGTCCCAGCTGGCAGCAGGGATGCCATTACGTGCAGCCAGAGGGACCCCAGTCCTGCTTAACGCCTGTGTGGAGAAACGGAAGCTTTTGGACCAGAAGGCGTGGCACAGCTGTAAGCTCGGCACGCCTGAGGTTTCTGTGGTGGCCATGGAAATTCTGTGCCACGGAGGGTGCCAGGGAGAAAGCTGCATATGCAGAGCTCCTGCAGGTGACTGGAAGCTCCTTGAATGAAGCCCCTGCCATTCTGCAGGTCCCTAACTGAGCTGCATTTCGCCAGTGAGCTCCTGCCCATCTCAGCCAGCACACCTGTAGCTATGCCCACAGTTTTGAAGTCTGCCAGGTGCCTGCGTGCGAAGCGCAGAAGATAACCTCCAGACGCAAACCCTTCTCATGGCAAAGCCATTGGTAGGCAGGCAGAGGGGAGGAGCCTAAGGAGTTCTGCTGCTAGAAGGAGTGCTGCCAGCTGGAAGGGAAGGAGGAGCGGACGTATGACCTACCTGCATGCCGCGTCCCCCCATTTTTCCCCAGTGTCTGCAGCGCTGCTTATACACCATAATGGTTTGTAGAGTTTTGCTGCAGATGCTGACTTGGGGGCAATGCTAGGCAGAAGGGTGTGTTGTTTTGAGTCCCCTGACGGGTTCAGACAAGGCAAAAGCTTTGGAGATAGCTGTCCAAAGTCCCCTGGGCATCTGGGGCTTTGCCTGTCACCCGTGCCTTTTTAAACAGGTTTCTGCTCCCCTTTAGCTGGGGAAAGATAGGGAGCAGCAGTAGCCGGCTGACCATCCGTGGGTGGTGAGGAACAAGAGCAACAGAGAGGGCTAGGGTTTTAGAGGGCCTCTGCTTTTAATGTGACCCGAAATCCAAAGCGTCTTCAATCGTGTGTTTGCACCAGGGTCTGCGAGAGAGCTGTAGCCATCGCTGATGGAGCAACAGTAGCCCTCAAGAGAAACAATAAGATAGTGTATCTTTCCGTGCCTCAGAAAGAAAGGCTCGACAACAGAGGTCATAATAAAGAGATGTTTAATTAGATAACTTCATTTCCACCCTTCTGTTTTAGGTCTATCTGTGGCGGGACTCTGCTGCCTGATAGCAGTCCGCTGCCCTGTCCGTGTTGGCCTTCATGCGCGCTGCCAGGCGGGAGAACATCCGTCTGCTGGAAGTACCTTCCAGGCTGAAGAGGTGCTCCAGTAAGGAAAGGCAGCAGCTCTGCCGCAGCAGCCAGGCTAGCCTCTTCTTCCTGCCACACAAGAGAAACTGCTGGGCCCAGAGGCTCTGGCTGTACAGTGTGAAATCGGACAGGGCCAGGGGAAAGCAGGGCGGCAGACAAGCCAGTTACACCTCCTCGGAGGAAAGGGAGCTGATGGAGGGAGGGCTGCCGGAGCGGAAGGGGGCAAACAAAGAAGTGCTGCCGGGGGAAGCTGACCGCTCGAGAGGGCGTGTTGGCAGTACAGCCCCAGGGGAGCCAAGCAAAGCCGGGAACCGGCAGGAAAAGGGGTATCGCCCTCTGAGCTTCCTCATTCTCACACCTCACCTCCACCTCCTGCTCCTTCCCCATGTCCTTCTGGTCCTGCCTCCAGACCCCTGCCCCTCTTCAGCCTCCACTCCCTGTTTACAGCTCTCTGCTCCCAGCTACCACCAACCCCCTGCCGCAGCCAACACGTGCTAGAGACACATCCCCAGCTGCAAGCTGCTTTTTACCCAAAGGCGTGCTTTGTTCCCAGGGCTGCACGGGGAGGGAGGGAGGGAGGGAGGGAGAGGGACAGTGTGGGGCTCTGCCGTTCCCTGTTCTACCCGCACATCGCTCCTTAATGCCTCGGTCCTGCTGAGGCCTATGCGCCAGGTTAGGTGTGGCCTCAAGTGTAGGCAGGTCTGGGCCCGGATGCCTGGGATGAGGTAGGAAATGGCTCTTCCTCCCCTGGGTTCTCAGTTCTGCTTCTTACCGGGCCTCCTGCGGAAGGGAGGATGCTCTTCTGGCAACATAAGCGGCACACTGCAACTCTTCCGCCTGAGACTCCACAAAGGCTCCAACGGAGGTCCGGGGGAACTGCCTTTTGAGCAGGCTCAAAGCCTCCCTGATCATTTTCTTTGCCAGCTTCATGCGTCCCAGATGACAGCAGACCTGCACAGGAAAAGGGAAACATCCCGATATGGACTAGTTGCCTAAGAGACTGCAGGAATCTGCCAGCGGCTGGACATGCCAGCGATGTCCTCTGCAACTGGGGAAGGCATCCAGCTCCATCCCCCAGGAGATCCCTCCAGACCTCCCCGTCTCTTTACCTCCCCTTTGAGGCTGAAGAAGGTGGCCTCTTCAAAGCGGGCTATCACATTCGCTTTCTCCTCCACCGAGTTCCTCAGGACCTCTGCTTCGTTCAGCTTCACGAGAGCCTTTGCGCAAGCACACAGAGAGCAGGTGAGCGTGGGTGCAGAGCCCATGGCCAGCCTCGTCCTCCCCCGTTGCCTCTGGCATCTGTCTGAAGAGGGCCTGTCTCTCCCCCTGGTGCTGCCCGCTCAAACACAGTCACGCTGGCTCAGAGCACAGGCACCAGTCATCCTTCAGACCGCCTCCCTCCTAACGCCCCTCGTGCTAAGGGCACAGTGCCCTGTGTCTCTTGCCGCAGAAGAGGCAAACCGGAGGAAAAAGTCAGCATCTGACCCCAACGTTTCCCTTCCGAGACCCCGCGAAGGCATGCCCTATTGCAACGGGGAAGTTGTCCTGCCCAGAGCCAGGCGACTGAGAGGACTCCGTGCACAGTGGGTGCTGGCAAGCAGGGCAACTCACCATGTAGCTGTTGGAGACATGCAGGTAGGCAGCCGCACACTCCAGAAGGTAGTAAAAGGCTCTGGCAGCATCGCCCATTGCCGTGTAGTGGCGAGCCAAAGGCACAAGCACCGATTCCACGATGGCTTTGCATTCACATGAGCGTGCGCCGTTGTGCTTCCCGTCGGTCTTGCTGGGCAGCTCAGTTGTCTGTTCGCTCCTTGCCAGAAACCGCCATGCCACACTAGTCAGAGGACAGTTCCCAGGGGAAGAAGAGAGCAAAGAATACACGGGCGTCACCTATCCTGGTCTTTCTCCCCACAGAGACTGCATCAGAAGCCCTTTGTTCAAAGCAGAGCACGAGGCCACGGGCAGGCAGGACTCAAACAGGTGCTTTGTAGGTAGGAAGAAAAAGACAAGCTGGGCTTTCTGTCACCTCCCACAGGCAAACCACCCGAGTCCCTGTGGCGGCTTTTCCCCTGCAGCTTTTGCAGCGCTACTCTGTAGGAACTGGAAAGCAAGGGCTCGCCAGTGTAGTGTGACCATCCCTCTGAGCCCACGGGCTTCCTCAAGCACTCTCTTAACTCCATGGCCATCTCCTCCCAGCTCCCACCCCACAGAAAGCCCTAAGCTAGCGTCACAACCGGCAGCCAAATGCCGGTGCTTCCTTTGCTCCTCTGGAGACCTGGAACTCACTGGCTTCAAAAATAATCAAAACCTTGTCTGCTCACCCAAAATCCTCCTCCATGAAAGCCTGCTGCTGCTGCTGCAGAGCATCTGCAGCATCTGGAAAGGAAACAGGGGGTTAGATACCTCCTCACATACCCCGGGCTAAGAGCTGCTCTCCCTTTCCCAGTGGGCTTGCAAGGATCCTTGCAAGAGTCCCAACACACTGAGGAAAGTCTGCAGTGGTCGTCCTCACCTCCCGGGCTCATCCCTAGCAGATCTACTCCCACCCGATCCCCAGCACACACCCCTGGCCTCCTGGAGAGCCCGGGCTGCGGAGCATGGTGCACAGCATACCCTCAGCGGCGTGGGTCCTATCCCTCTTCAGCTCTTCTCCTGCGAGCACCAAGGCCTCCCAGCTGCGCGAGTCGTCCTGGTCAGCAGGGGCCTGACAGCTCCCTCCGTCCTGGGTGCTGGGGACGGCGAAGCGGTGGAAGGCAACAAAGTCCCCTTGGCTGCAGCTCTTGCATTTGTGTGCGTACCGCTCCAGGAAAGCGGCACACTTGCGGTGCAAGGCGACCCGCTGACTCTTGGGCCACAGCTCATAGGCAGCCTCCCGCAGCAGCAGAACACAGAAGGCCAGGACGCCAGACTGCCGCTCCACGGTCTTCTTGCTCGGAGAGGGACGCCTCACACCTGCAAGGCAAAGGGCTTTGGCATCAGCCCAAGCTGGGACCAGGGCTCAGGGCCATCCCAGCCGGGGCACAAAAGTCATGCCTTGGTGCGCATCCTTGGCGGCGAACCAGCGCTGCTGCACACCAAGCCTTGCAGCACGGGGCAAAAGGGCCCGGCTTGCCTTGCTGACGCTAGCACAGCCCTGGGGACACAGTGCTCAGCTGCGCTCCAAGCAGGAGCTAGGGATAGTGCCGCCAGCCGAAGCAAGCCCTGGCCAGTGCTTTCTCCCCGCTCCTGGCAAGGCAGTCCCCAGCCTCCTGAGCTTCCCCTGCTGTGCCACAGGGGAATCAAAGCTGAATAAAAGCCTTTTGAAGGCCCCGGGGCACTCTGGAGGGCATCTTTGATCTGGATGCTGCAGGCAGCTGGGAGAGGATGTCAGGGATTCCACATGTCCTCCCACACCTGCGCTACGAGCAGCGCTTGGAGGCAGGGGAGCAGAGGCACTTGGGATGGCTGGTGGGAACTTCCCTCCAGCGCAAAGCTGTTGTGCTTTGAGAGTGACTTGTAAGATCTCTGAACAACCCATCCCAAACGGCCGTGCCTGCCTGAGCTCCCGCCACCCATCACCAGGGGGAAGCGCACCATGCCCTGGGGAGCCCCGCCGGGACACAGCTGGGAGCTCCCTTGTCCACCTTACTGCTACCACTTACCGCTCTCTGCCTGCAGAGAGGTGGCTGGCCCCTTGGGAGGACCTTGGACATCTTCTGGCACCTCTGGGTTTTTCAGCCACTTAAGGATGTTGTCCCTCACCAGCATGTCCAACAAGCAATTCATCTTGTGCCTGATGCCAGCGGGAAGGATGTGTGACAGCAGCTGGGTGGTAAACACTGGCCCGATGACAGCTGCAAACTTCAAAACCATCTGCTTCAGCAGCTTGATCCGGTCCAGCTGAGCCAGCACAATCTCTGTCAAAAAGAAGCACCACATCTCTCTCTTGCCTGTTCCCCATGCTCAGGCTGGACAGGCTGGAAAGTTTCAACACATGAAATGGGGTAGGCTTTGGCCTCCTCTCCTTGGGACTGCACCTGCTGGGCAATCGCAACCCAGGGGAGGCATCTTCAGAGTGGCTCCGCTCCTGTTGGAATCGTAGGCCACAAGGCCTGCGGAAAAGCGAGACGCTCAAACAAACGCCCCCCCACCAAGGCTGAGCAGGGCAGGATCCAGCAGGTTCATGCATCCCATGATACGCCCTACCAGATCTGGAGTAGGTTTTGGCCCAACCGTGCACACAGAGGACAGAGAACTTTCCCCACTGCAGCTCAGAGGCGGACTCAGAGCTCCCCACAACGGTTGTCTTAACTTGGCCAGATGAAACTATTCCTTTCTTGTGGTCTTCTTCCTTTTTGTTTTTTTGGACAAAGCAACTTCATAGCAGGCATGCTTTGGCATGACGTTTCTTCAGGGCTCATACAAATGGCTCTGGCTAGAGAGGAGGGACACTCATTGACGGTTCCCCCATCCAGGTCCCCTGGCTTCGGGGGGATTTCCGTGCCAAGCCACAGAAAAAAAAAAGGATTTGGTTTGGATTAAGTGCCTTGAGACCAGCGTTAGCTGGGGAACTTAGAATAGCGAGGTAGAAGCCCTGTTCAAAGTTGAATCAGAGGCAAGTCAAAGATTTTTCCCAGCAGCGGATTTGTTTCGGTGAGAAAAGGGAGTCATTCTACTGTTGCACCAAGAACCTTTTCTCGCCTACCTGCTGCTGGAAAGCAGCCAGCAGGCTCACAGCTGGTCCATGCCCAGTAGGCTGCCCGCAGCCCCAGGCCTGTTTCTAGTTGGACCGGAGCCACTTCCCAGCAGAGCCCCCAAGCTGAGAGGGTGACTCTGCAGCACGCAGATGACCAGCCTCCCTCTAGCCGATGCCCCGGGAAGGGGCCCCAGCACAGCCGCGAGCCGGCAGAGCGGCGCTCGGCCCCTCACCTTTCAAGGTGGCAGGCAGCACGGCGCTCTCCAGGTTCGCATCTGGTCTGATGAAGCAGACCCTGCCCTCATTCCCCGCGCCCGAGCTCGAGGTTGCTGCCAGGGGTGAAGCCTCGACTGCAGAAGCTGGGTGGAGCAGGAGAGCACAAATAAGGCCATTTGCAAAGTGACTTGCAGCTTGCAAACCTTTCAAAATTCACCTGAGATGGGACAAGTCCCACCTTACGTGGGCCAGTGCGGGCACCCTGACCTGCCTGCGCTTAATCACGTGGCCATGAAGCAGAGCAAAACAGTTCCCACTGCAAGCGTTTCTTTGCATAGCCCTCCCCAAGACGTTCTGCCTTCAGACCAGCTTTCCCAAACAGTCAAAGCTTCCAGACTTCCCAGGGGGCGACTGAACGCCCCGGGACAGAAAGCAGCAGCACTGCTGCCTTTGCCAGTGCTACCTCCACAGCCAGGGAAGTTGCCGCTGATCATGCAAAATGTAGCGTCAGTCCTGGCTGTTCCCAAGGCCACGGCACTCTGGCTGGCATTGCCCTCTCGGTGGCATTACCACCGTTTTCTTCCGTTACCAGCACCCTTGTGGAGATTTATGGTTTTGGATTCAAGTTTCCCAGGCCCGTCCCTCCCCTCAAGCTGGGGTTTGTTCTCAAGTGAGCCGGTGTTTGGCCAAGGTAAATTACGCGCCCATCAGAATGCCTAAGAAACACACGTGCTTCGGAACGATTTCCCCTGTGTTTTAGCCCCCCACCCCCCACCCTAAGAATTTAGGCCTCTCCAAGCCACCAGAACTCGCTAGCCCCTGCTTTGGCTGGCCCAAAACAAGGCATGCAGGAGCCCACACCTCCGCCAGACCAAGTCCTGCACTGCTGCAGGATCTGACTCTGCCCAGATCCATGGGGGAATGACGGCGCAAGACTGTGCTGTGGAGAATGCGCCACAGCAACTCGCTAGTCAGCAGCAAAGGTGCTTACTGATCAGGCTCTCCCAGTTGTCCTCTACTTTTTCACCGTGCCTCCGGGTGCGGAACAAGAGCATGTTGTTGCAACGAAGGCAGCGCAGCAGCTCCTCGCAGTAATATGGGATCCCCGAGCTCCTTTGGATCAGGAACCTGGACAGGAGCAGACCCGGCAGTGGCCAGCACAGGGAAAGTAAGGTGAAACATGGTTCAGGTGGGCGGCGAGCCACTCGGGCATATCAGGGTAGCCAGCATCTTCGCCAGAGCTACACCTCACTTTTGAAAGGGATGGTCCTCCCGCTGGCTTGGGCTTTTGGGCCCCCCTGAACCTCCAGCCTTCGCTGAAGTCCATGGGAAAAGAATTGTGGTCAATGCCCAAAGCACAGAGCAGCGAGCCCTGCCTTTCCTCTCCTCAGGAGCCTCGACCCTCTCTGGCAGCAGGGCAGACCTCTGCCCCAGGGAATCTCCCCCACAGCCTGGCCACCTAGACCAAGGCCTTTTCACACCCCAGCCACGCTTGGGCTCGGGACTCTTCCTCCCTTCTTCCCTGTGCAACAGCGAAGGGCGGACACTTCCCACGCTCCATCTCTAGGCAGTTGCCCACTCTCAGCTCACGCCTGCCAGGGTGAGGCGTAACAAGCAACCCACGTCCAGTACTCGCTAGAGTCACTGATGCTTCTAGCGGCCCTGTGCTCCCTTTCCCGGGGGGCTGGTTCCCTTCCATGTTCCCTTCCATAGGTTCAAGCCCTCAGGAAGAGCTCCCCTGCCTCCAACTTACCTTGCTAGATCCCTGGAGATGGTGTCCACTCCAAGGTCCTGGCAGGCTTTCTGCACCACAGCTGAAGGTTTCAGCTTGTCCAGATGAAGACAGGTGATTTTCTGGGACCTTGTGCTGCCTGCTGCGGCTTTCCAAAAGCTCTCTGTTCTTGCGTAGCCCGGAGCTAAGCTCACGACCATGAAGAGGGAGACGTTTCGGAGCACGGGTGACATGATACTCCAGGAGGCAGAGTCGATGAAATGGGCATTGTCGATGACAAATATGCCAAATTCTCCTCCAATGGTCTGAAAAAAAAGCAGGTTGTTCTGAGGGGAATCCAGTGGCTTCTCCAGTGTCTTCCAGGGGAGGAGATTTAGCCTCTGTCTCTTGAGAGGATGCTCTGAAGTCTCTCCCCAACCACTTCCCTGCTTAGACGCTGACTTCATTTGTTTGAGACTTTAAGGTCACACCTAACATCACTTGCCCTGCAGAAGGAGGGAGCTTGGGCAAGGGAATGCAGAAGACATTGTTTCTCCTCCAGGGCACACCTGATGGGAGGAAAGTTATTGGGTGTGTTTGTGGGGCTGCGGTGGGGAGGTGGGGGGTGGGGGGTTTCTCAGGCCCTGAATGGCAATGACCCAGAGGCGTGGTCCTCCCGCCCGCTCACACTGCTGTGGTACAGAGCCCGCAGCCGGCAGGCTTGTTTTCCTTCTCTGACCCAGGAGGAAGGAAGGAGAAATGCTCACCTTCTCTAGCACTTTTGCCAAAGTCGTGTGCAATTCCGTTTTTCTTTGAGTTTCGCACATCTCGCGAACCTCGTCCGAAACGGGAAACTGGCCGGAAAAGCAAGTCAGGGAGAAACATCACTCCGGGGCTAGGCACACACCTACCCACCAAGCAAGACCGCAGCGCAAACCACCTCTGCTGGCCTCAGCGCCTTACCTCTCCCCAGCACAAGTGCAAAGGGCCACGGTGGGGCCTTCACCTGCAGCCTAAAGCAGAGGCCCTCTGCTGAGGGTCTCTGGCAGAGCTGGGGCTTGGGGGTGGGCTGAAGAGCTGGTTCTCAGGCTGCGGGAATCTTGGGCTGCCTGGAGCAGACCGCTCACATAGCGGTGACCTCAGCACGAGGTCAGCAACAGCCTCTCTCCAATGCCACTTCCACCTTGTTCAGCACCCGCTGAACAAGGCACCGGCCACTGCCGGATGCAGCGTGGGACATGAACTCAACACAGACAGGGAGCCCCCCGGGCCCCAGAATGGGAAACGTGTGGTACGACCCCCGCGATTCCCACCCCTGAGCTAAGGCACTCCCAGCAGCACGCCCTCACAACGTCTGACCCAGAAAAGCTCAGGAGAAGGCCTTCTCCAGGGCCAGAGAGGCCTCTCGCTCTCACCTCGACGAGGAAAATGTCATTGAGGAGGCAATAGCTGCTCTCTTCGATTGTCCCTCGGAGCTTTGTCTGCAGCATGCGCTGCCTGTCACTGCACAGTTCACAGTCCTGCAGGCCCAGGGCCCTGGCCATCAGCGTACGGATGGCAGAGAAGGACTGCCTCACGTTGACCTCTAGCAGTTCCACGGCAACCACCCTGCCATGCAAAAGCAGACGGGACTGAGATCCCCGACAGCCCAAGCCTTCTAAGACAAAAAGGGTGGAGATGCCCTTGTGGGGGGCTCTTCAGCCACCCATCTCAAAGTGCTTCCCAGAGAAGGCCAAGCTTTTTGCTCCTCATATGGGAAAGGGCACAGGGGGGCAGTTGCTGCCAAGCCACTGGGAGAGCTGGGTCGAGACGCTGTGTCTCTGCAGTGCCGGCCCAGGTCTCGCTACGTCCCCCCGGCAGAGGAACTCACGGGGCTAAGAGGCAAGGATGGAGCAAGTGGTGAGTTTGCCTTTGGGCTCCAGACCTCAGCAGGCCACCTCCCAGACCACAGGAAGGCTTTTCTGCCCCTTCTGGGCAGTGCTCCTTCTGGGAAACAGGCAGAGCTTCTGAGGCAGGCCACCCTGCTGTCTGTTGGGTCTGGCGTCAGATGAAAAGCACTGAGCTTGGGCTCTTTCCTTCTATCTGTGCCTGGCCCAGAGGTGAAGGAGGAAAGGCCATGGCTCAGAGAAGCCACCTCCAGCTCCCCGAAGAGGCGGAGGCAGGAGCAGAGCACGCACATGCTCCTAGGGAGTGTCTCCAGGAGGCTTTTTCGGGAGGCTGCAGTCCAAGGGCCAGGCGCGCTGCCAGAGGGGCTGGAGTGTTCCATGGCTGTCAGGGGATGGGCAGGGGCAGTGTCCCAAAGCTACAAGTCAGAAACCTGTACCTGTGGCCCGCAGCCTGGCCTAAATAGGCCAGTTCAGTAAGTAAGTGGCTCTTTCCGGAGCCCACCGTGCCCTCAAATGCCAGGATGTGCCCTTCTCCTAAATCCTCATAGGCTTTCAAGCAGCTGACAAAGAGGTCAACCTCCTTCTCCCGACCTGTGACGACAAACAAGAAAACGAGCTGCTGGGGCGTGCTGAAAAGCAAAGAGCCGTCCCTTTTCCTGGCACCCTCCACCGCAGCTTCCCTCCCCGCCACCACATCCGCCAGCCTGCCTGCACCCAGGCCTCCTTCCCGCCCCCTCATCCCAGCTTTTGCACCTCTGCCTTCCTCAGAGCGGTGGCGGGCCCTGCTTTCCTGGAAAGGGCTAGGCACCTGCCTGCCAATGGGAAGCAGTGAATGAATGCCTGCGTTTGCCTTGCACGCATGCGCAGCTTTTGCTTTACCTATTAAGCTCTCTGTATCTCAGCCCACCAGTGTTCTCACTTTCACCCTTCCGGTTCTCTTCCCCATGCCACCGTGGGGAGCGAGCGGCTCTGTGGGGCTGAGCTGCCTACCGGGGTTAACCCATAACAGGGCCCAAAACATCCGGCAAGATGCCGAGTGATTCGAGGCATCCCGTGGGTCCTGACATTTCCATGTCTATGCCCCAGATGCTGCCAAGAAAGGAACTCTGAGGAGTACAAGGGGGAGAACCCACTCCCAAAACTCTCCGTCCGTCTGGCAGAAGGAAATCTCTTTCCTCATCCCAAAGACAGGGATCAGTTTAGCCCCCAGGCTGTTGAGCAGCTCCATAGTTGAAAGGAACCTTCGTACCAGGCCTGGAGCACAGCAGCGAGCACCAGGTGCCTCCCCCTGCTTTCCACCCCAAAATGCCCACCAAGGAGGGGCCAAGACAGGCAGCGCTTCCTTAGGGCTGCTGCACGTCATGCCATCCCTGACAAAAGCTTCTCCCTTCCCAGCGTGGCACTAAAAGTTACCAAGGGGAAGAAACTGGGGTTCAGAAGAGCAAGGCGTTCTCCACCTACCCAGCAAGGGGACGTACTCTGACCTCTCCTTGGTAAGAGCCATGCCAAATATGCTAGAAGCAGGGGAAAAGAAAACACAAGTCAATTAGCTGGTGAGAAGCCAGGGCACATACAGAAGCAGCCTGGCGCGGAGGGGCAGGACGTGCTCCTTGGGTACCTGCTTTTCTTTCGAGCAGCAAGTTATCCCCTGCACACTCCCCCAGCCAAAGTTCAAGCTGCACCCTAGGACAGCTTCAAGCATAAAGAAGCCCAACGGCCACGGGGGGACAGGAGAACGTATCAAGAGTCCATCACCACAGGCCAAATCCAGAGAAATCGGAGACATGTGAAAGAAGCCGGGGTGTGCTGTTGCCTAGCAGGCAGCTTTACCACGTTGGCCAAGAAAAACAAGTGTCTTGGAAAGGAGGGCTTGTGTCACTGAACAGGTTGGGACGCCAAGCACCTCGCGCCTTTGGCTCAAGTCTTCCTGTAGTTTCAACGAGACGGCAATGTTAACATTCAAACCGTCATCCAAAGAGAAGGTCAAATCCTGGCCCAGAGGAAGAGCCGAGATTTCAGCAGGAAGACGTGAGGAAGAGTGTGCCAATGGTCCACATTTCCCCATGGGAACCTGACTGGCCCAAAGCTTCCTGCTTGGAAGCAGCCGGGACAAAAACCTCCTTGGGTCAGCATTAGCAGGGCACGTGGTGGAGCAAGCACAGCACAGAAAGCACAGTCAAAAGCCATTTGGTCAAAGCCTGCAAGGTCACGTTGCGTCTACCAAGACAGACAAACCTTCCCCATCCCTGTGGCTTCACTCCTGCTCTCTCAGCAGCAGGAGACAGCAGGGGAGAGAGGCAAAAAGCTTCCCACACCAGGGCTTCCGACTGTCTCAGCCACAGGGAAGGGAGACCAGCTTGGTCTCTCTCTGCAGAACTCCTCTCTGCTGGCCAAGGCTGCACCCTTGGTGCCACCGTCCCCTCATCCAGCCCTCTCAGAGGACGCTCACCTCTTCTCGGTGATCCCCACATATTGATAGACAGTGCCAGGATGGCTAAGGCCTTTCATCTTTCTCTCCGGCAGCTCCTTGAAGTAGTAAGGGGGCAGCTGAGAGGCGGCGTACGTCGCTGCATCACAGGACACCAGTCCAGGGTAGTGAACCATCATCCGGGCTGCCAAATTCACCTTCTGGCCAATGACTGCCAGAGAGAGAGAGAGAGAGAGAGCATGCGTTGATGTACCTGTGCCACCAGCCCCGTGGCGACCTTCTGGGCCAATGGCTGCCTCGCCTCCAGCACAGGCCGACCCCACAGCGGGGTCAGCAGAACCCAGGAGAACAACCGGCCACGGAGCCCATTCTCCCACTCCGGGCCAGGACTGGGGCCGCCTGCGCCGTTCCTGACCCGCTGCCGGGCAAGCCCTCTCCCAGCCCGCCTTCCTCTTCCAGACTGCTATGCTTAAGCAGGCCCATGCCAGCCTACCGCGCCTCAGACACACGCCTCGTACCTGTGTATTCATGCCTCACAGGGTGGCCAGTGACTCCGCAGAACACCGTCCCGCTGGTAACGGCAACAGACACTGCCCTGGCACACAGGGAAACAGTACGGCTTCAGCAGCGCCCCAGGTGCACTCCCCTCGGTGCTAGCCTGGGCCACCTGCCGTCCTGCCCTGCCAGCGCAGGTCTTGGGGACGTGGAGAGTTCAGGGGCGCAACACACCCGGGTTGCAAAGGACAAGGGATAGGGGTAGAGCACATGCAGGAAGTTTTCGACACTTCCCCTGAGGCCACATTCCCTGAGCTGCGACCTGCAGAAGGCCACAGCCCTCTCGTGAGCAAAGAGGGAGGGAAGAAGGCGCCCACCATGTCACCACCTGCGATGACAGCACCTTGAGATCAGGTGGCTGGGCCCCGTCCCCGTTCACGGGCCAGTCGCCCACAAGGGCCTGCCTCTGGCACCAAGGAGCCTCTCGCCCTTGCGAGGGCTCTTTCCAGCGCAGTGGCTAGCAGGGTGTGCTTGGAGGGACTCCGCCTGGCTGCCGTGGGCTAAGCCCAGGGGTCGCCTGCCACCTCTCAGGGCACTGCTTCCTTCTTGCCAGGGACAAGGCAGGGCAAGCTAGAAGGCACGTCTCTTTCTGGTAAGCCCCCTTGCGCTGTCCCAGGCAGCGTGCACCCCCCACAGCCCCGCCACACACTCACTCTATTTTCTTGAGCATCGTGGAGCACGAGTCAAAGATCTGAAGAGCGCTCTGCAAGGCGTGAAGGCTCTTGTAGGGCAGCTTTTCTCCAGTGAGTCCAAACACACAGAGGAACGTGCAGCCCTGCCAAGGACGGATGCAGCACGTCTTGCTACCATGCCTAAGAAGGAGTCTCTCCCTCTTGCTCACTGCCCACCCTCTCGGGGTGGGGGGAGGCGATTCCTCCCCCACACTCACTTTATCAAACAGGAGGACTTTGTTGATTTCGCCCTTGTGAGGGCAGAGGATTTCTAGCGTCATCCTGATGGCATTGTCGAGCATCGTGCAGAGACACGCTGGGCCGGTATCTGCAGCAAAGTGCAGTTGGACAAAGAGGATGGTGACCGGCCGTAGCTCAGAGAAGAGGTCCAGCGGCACTCTGTCATCAAACTGGAAGACAAGAGCACGACGGCTTCACCAGCCTGCTCTCCCGGGGCCGTACTGCCCACACCAGATACCGAGGGACAGCAGGCGTACTGGCGATAGCAGGTACTACCAGAGGAAGGGATAAATCCTCCTCTCAGTGCAATTGGCCGGCAGGCAGCCCAGCCTGCGGCAGGCAGATACCGAATCCTCACACGAATGACAAAGGACAGAAAGGTGCTCCGGTAACACCCCACCTTGGGACAGGCATGGACACGAGGGGAAACCCTCAGGGATGCTCTAGGGACTTCAGTGGAACCTCCCATTTATCCCACTGTCACGTCCGCAGCACATCCAGAACCATACCCACGGAAAAGACAGAGAGACAGAAGTCCGCCTCCCGCCACCCATCTCTCTCTGAGGACAGCGCACACAGTGGTGCAGCACCGGTGCCCCTTGGCTCAGTTTCCCCGCGCTGTCACCTCAGGGTGCATTTTCTTTTGTCTGTTCTCGTGAGAACTCCATCTCTGCAATGCACCACTTCTTCTGCCCTCCAAAAATGCAGCCCCCAGCACTGGTGGCCTGGCCGTACCTTCCTGAGAGCAGCTCCTGGTATGTACTTCCTAAGCACCTCCTCCACACTAGGATCACTGGGCAAGAGAAGAGCAGACCTCATGGCACCTGAGGAGAGAAAATGCAGGCGGTCACTGGGAGGATGGGACTACGAGGTGTTGGAAAGCAGGGGCTGGCACTGGAAACGGGGGAGCGAGAGTCTTCTGCGTTTGCTCATGTTGCCCCCCCAGATGCTCAGGGCAGAGCTGCCCCCCGCAAGGAGGCGGCAGCAGCAGCGACTGCCCCAGCTGATGCACAGCAGGGCCAAAAGCAGGAGTGCTAACTGAAAGGGGGAAGAGGGCGCCGGTGGCTCCTCTCTGGCCCCTGAAGCAGCCAGGCCCCACCTTTCTGGGCAATCACAGAACAAGCTGAAGCTGGCACTCACCTTCCCTTTCCAAGCGCTGGCTCACAGGGCGCCGTACAAGCTTGTGTGAAGCGTCTTGGCGTTCGGACCAAGCCATCCGATCCATGCCCGTAACCTGAAGACACACAGAATGAAAGCACTGCCACTGGCCTCCCCAGGAGTCCCAGGGGACAGAGCCTGCCCTCCACCGTCACTGCCCAGAAAAGGGGACAACAAGCCCACCTGGCTGGATGGGACAGCAGTGCTTCCTCAGAAGCACTGGAGCTGGGCAGGCATCATCCAAGCATCCCCCAGCTGTCAACAACAGCTCCGTGACCCACAGAGGACATTGCTGATGGGGCCAAAACCGTTCCTGTGCCTCCCGACCCCTCAAACCAAGCAAGCCCAGCCCACAGTTACCCCTCAGATGGAAGGACAAGAGCTTCAGCTGCCTGCCCCCTTTCACAGCTACAACTCTCTCCACATGCAGCTCCTCAGCCTTCTGACACCTCCCTCCTTCACGTCCCGGTCTGGGTTCTCAAAATGGTTCTAGAGGCCCTCCCATCCACTTACCTTCACAGCTCTTTTGCCTGCAAGGTGCTTGATCCTGAGCTGGTGCTGCTCACAGACCTCCCAGGTGGTGGCTGAGAGGACAACTTCACCTGCATTCGCAAGCTGTTCGGCCTCACAAACAGCACCCAGGGCCCAGCCACAGACCCAGAAGTACTGCTGCCTCCCGTCTCCGACAGTCATGAGGTTCATGGGCCCTGCAGAGATCCCTGGTGAGAGAGAGAGGGAGAAGCAGAACTGACACAGGGAACATTTTGAGCTCTACCGTCCCCAGCATCTCAGCTATTCAGAAGCTAAGCTGAAGGCCAGCGGGGAGACGGGCATTATGGAGGGGGAGGGCATCCTCCGTCCTACTCGGGGGGATGCTGACACAGGTCCCTGAAACGGGTGTCTAGAAATAGACAAACAAAGTCGACTTTGGCAATGTGTTGAGAGCGCCGGGCCTCTTGCCCAGCTGCCTGCCCCAGAAGCCCAGCAGGGGAGAACCCAGCAGCATGGAAAGCAGCATGCAAAGCTGCCCCCACCTGAAAAAATGAAAGCATAACTACCTCCCGCAGGCATCTGTCAGCAGACAGCAGGCATTCAAAAGACCCTAATACTTGATCTGACACCCGCTCTGCCTTTAAGCTTCCTCTGCATCTGCAGACGCACGCAAACCCAGCAGTCCTGGTCTCCCGTCCCCGCTCGGACTACAGCTGGCCCCCTGAATGCTCGCAGGAGATGCTTTCCTTTGGCACTAGCCCCAGTAGGCATCCCCACATTCCCTGCCGGTGAGAAGTATCCTGTGGCACGGGAAAGTGCCACGGATCTGCACCTGGCACAGCACCCGTACCTATCTTCAGCTGGACCTTCTGACCCACGGGCGTGTCACGACTCCCATACTTCTTCTGGATCCGCCAGCTACATTGCAGCACCAGGCTGATGGTCTCAGCCAGCTCCTGGGGCAGTGCTCTCCATAGCACCAGCACAGCATCCCCTGGGGGAAGCGAGGGGAAGGTAAAGGCTCTGCTGAGACCTGACTCTCCCCGACCTACACGCAGTGGCAGGGACAGCAGAAACCGGACGATGTGCTGAGGAAGGTGGGCTTGTGGGAGGACATCATCCCGGAGGACCGCACCCTGGGCACCGGGACACCTCTCCTCTCCCGCGCCGGCCACAGCGGCAGCCAGCTGGCAGCGGTGGCACCCCCTGCCCCGAGCGCTCCTCTGCAGCTGCAGCACGCCAGGGACGACTCCTCCCCTCGCAGCCTGGCAGCCCGAGCTCCGCCATCACCGGGGCCTCCCTGCCCCTCACTACCACCCCGACACACACCTTTGGCTGCGCTTTCTAGGGGGTCTCCTCCTCTCAGTGCTTCCTTGCCCCCACCCCCAGCCCAGGGCCCTACAAGCAGGGGCAGAGTGAGGGGAACCACAGCCCTTGCCAAAGCCAAACTGCAGGCAGGCCCGGGGGGAAAGAGGAGCCTGGAGAAAGGGCACTGCAGGGGGGGTGCGTGCGTGGCCAGACAGCTGGCTCAAGGTGCTGCACAGAGCCTCATGAGAAGGACAGCGGAGCAAACGGCCGCCACAACAGTTAAATGCTGCAGATCAGTACATGTGGGCATCGTCCTCCTAAGTACGTACCAGCAAACTTCAGGATGTCTCCTCCAAAAATCAGCATCTCTGCGGACAGAGGGAAGGAAAGGAAGAGTCATGTGGACACCTTCTTCCAGAAGCCACAGAGCAAGCCCCTCTGCCCGGAGAGGAGCACCTGGGTGAGGCTGCACCATGGGGCACAGCTCAGGAAAGCACCACGCTGGCCTGTCTCCCAGGCTCACAGTGGCCACAGCCCTGGTACCCACACAGCAGGCAGGGAGGCAGGGCCTCGAGGTGCCACCAAATCTTGGAAAGGTGGAGGCTGGAAGGGACCTCTGGGGTCCATCTGGTCCAACCCCACTGCTCAAGCAGGGCTGCACAGAGCCAGCTGCCCAGGACGGTGGCTACATCGTTTTTGAATAGCTCTAAGGAAGGAGACTCCACAACCTCCCTGGGCAACCTGTGCCAGTGCTCAGTCACCCTCACAGTCAAAAAGTGTTTCCTGACGTACAGAGGGAACCTCCTGTGTTTCAGGGCCTGCCTGTGGCGTGCCCTCTGGTCCTGACACTGGGCACCACTGGAAAGAGCCTGGCTCTCTCCTCTTTGCACCCTCCCTTCAGGTTTTAGACACATTACTAAGATCCTCCCCGAGCCTTCTCTTCTCTAGGCTAAACTGAGTCCCAGCTCTCTCAGCCTTTCCTCAGAGGAGAAGATGCTCCAGACCCTTCATCATCTTTGAGGACTCTCTTGCTTTGCTCTACAACTGCTGCCAAAGGGGTGGCCACAATGGGCTCACGGTCAGCTTGGAAGGGTCAAGATGTCCCCTCTGAAAAGGGGGGTCTCCCCCTCCTGAGGGTCTCTTTCTCTCTCTCTCACACACACACACACAGACACACACGTCAGTGCCAGCATCCTCAGGTCACTCGCGCACTGGCACTTGCTGGATGCCCTCAGCCTGCTCGGGGCCCTAACGCATCACTGAGCGGGGTGTTCACACCAGAGGCACAGAGGTGGCTGCTGAGAAAGCGAGTGCCTCCCGGCCACAGTGGGGAGCAGAAAGGACCTGCGCTGGTCCTGCCTCGCCAGGAGACCCTGGCTGCTCTCGCCATTCCTCCGGGCCACAGAAAGCCCCAGCCCTTCCAAGGAGGCAGGACCAGGCTGCCCAGCACGTCTGCCTCCACCCCCCATGAGCAGCCTCTCGGCCCGATGCCAGGCAGTCCTGCAGCATGCCTCTTACCCTCCAAAATGTCACGCAGGTAGCAATTGAGGGTTTGTGCCAGCTCATCAGTGCCTCTGTCTGTGCCGCTCCTCTGGATGAATTTCTCTGTCAAAGCAGTGAAACCTGTAACAGGGACACCCAGAAATCAGGAAATGCCCATACGGGCCAAAGGACCTGGCAGCCACTTCCACGCTGCCCAGCCCGAGAGCCTGCAGGTCACACCTTCCCATGCCCCCACTCAGTGCTGGTGGCAGCAGTGGTTGACCGCCCAAGATACCGCATCCCGCTCTCTTTGGGCATCCCAGCAGAAGACCTCAGCAGTGACAAGATGGCCACTCTGTCTGAGGGGCAGGGGCAGGGCTCCAAAGGGCCCAGTGTGTCCCAAAATGGCTCGTGACTCTGGTTGCTCCCCCCTGCTCACCCCACCTGATATATCCGCAAAGAGCAGCACTCCGTGGACACCATGAATGGGCTTGTTGCTCCTGAGGGAGTCCTGGAGAAGGAGGCTGGGGAGGAAAGCTGCTGCTTTCCCCAGGTCTGAGTAGTGATATTTCCTCTCCCCAGCAGAAGCCATCGTCAGCGCCCTGAGGCACACGGGGTACCTCCAGAGAAGACGGCCACGCCCAGCTGGGAGGAGGATGAGGACCTCACCGCACAGTGCCAGTTGCACAGTGAGCCCAGGGCCTCTGTGCGGGACGACTGGCCCCCTGCCCTCACAGGGGTGGTCACAATCACCTGGCAGTGACATCCTCCCTGTGTCATCATCTGCTGGGCAGCTGCCACCGTGACCCAGGCTCCCTCCTTGACGCTGAGCCACTGACTCGGAGGCAGCCAGCGCCACCCCACTTCTCTGAGGACAGCGCCGAAGGGAGGCTCGCGCAGCGACCTGTTGCTGAATTTGCAGCTGCCTCCCCTGTTCCCAAGGACCAGCTGCCTCCGGCACACACAGCTGTTTGCTAGCACTGGTCCTTCCCCCTGCAGCTACACGGCCTGCTGCCATCTTCCCAGCAGGCTCGCTCCTTTCTTGCTCCCTTGCTCCCTCCCCAAGCTCCCAGCTGCCCCAGCTCAGACAGGGGAGCCCTCCAGCTCTCCCATCCCTCCATCCGCACAGTGCCTGTGACGGACGGTGGCCTGCCTCTGGCAGAGACAGCAGCTCCTGAGTTCTGCCCCGTTCCCCGGGCTGTGCGAGAGCTCCAGCACCTGGAGCCAGGCCTCTCATCCCTGAGGGCAGCTGGGGTTTCCCAATGGAAAGGGAGGCCAGGCCATACACACAGGCTGCCCTACAGCTGCCAGGTGGCAGAGCGGAGGCCAGCAGAGAGACCGTGGCGGAGCAGCAGTCGAGCCTCCTGCAGCTGCACGACCACGTTCTCGGTTGGGCCGAAGCACTGTGCCCAAGTGCCACCACTCTCCCCAGGCCGTGCCAGAGGAGGCAGGGGCCATTCGCAGCGAGTCAGCAGGAGGTGCTGTGCCTCCTGGGACTGGCACGAGAGCTGTGCGACCTCTCGTGTGGCAAGGAGACCTCCCCGGGCTGGGAACCCTGGGTCACGAACAGCCCTCCTCCACCGGGCTCCACGCTCCCGTCAGCTGTCGCCGTGGGCCAGGCACCGCGCTACCAGAGAAGCACGAGCATGGCCAAGAGCAGGACTCTGAAGGGGGGGAGGGCTACCAGCCAGCACCACCAGGTCCTGCAGAGGCCAAAGCTCTTCTTCGCCTCGTCCAGTCAAAGGAAGGGGTGGATCAGTTGGGGTGCCAGGGAGACGGTGATGCTGGGGGGAACGGTGGCCTGCGCAGCCCCCTCAGCGCCCCTCTGACTTGGCCTCTGCCTTGGGAAGTGAGTGGGGAAGTGAGCACCAGCCCTGGGAAGGGGCGCCAGGCCAGCCTGTGCCACCCTGCTGCTGACCGCAAACAGCCGAGCACATGACGGTAGAAACCCTCCTTCCTTCTTCCCTCCCTTCCTCAGCGCTACAGGAGAGGTTGTCTTCTTGCCTGCATAAGCCTCCCCTGAAAGACCAGTACCAAAAAAGGGTCTCAAAAGCAAGCAGAAGTGACTCATTCAAAATAGTTACACCCGGTGCCTGCTCCGACACGCACAAAAAAGCCGGGAAGGTTTCTGTGTGCCTCCCTGCCCAGCTCTCACGCCAGAGAGCTGGGGCAGAAGGGCCGGGCAGCTGCTGCTGCAGCAAAAGGAAGGGACAGAGCTCTCTGTTCTGGAGAGAGGAGGTGGAGAGGGACCAGGGAGCCTTGCTGGGCCGTATCTGAAGAGCACTGGGCAGCATGCAGGCAGCCAGCCAACAGTCTCTCCTGTGAGGAGCAGCAAGAGCTGGCTGCTCCCTAAGGGAAGGTGAGTGGGGAGCTGCCCAGCGCAGGCAGTGCCCTCACCATCGGCTCGCACCAAAGGCTACTGCTGCTCCATCAGCGATGGCTACAGCTCTCTCGCAGACCCTGGTGCAAACACACGATTGAAGACGCTTTGGATTTCGGGTCACATTAAAAGCAGAGGCCCTCTAAAACCCTAGCCCTCTCTGTTGCTCTTGTTCCTCACCACCCACGGATGGTCAGCCGGCTACTGCTGCTCCCTATCTTTCCCCAGCTAAAGGGGAGCAGAAACCTGTTTAAAAAGGCACGGGTGACAGGCAAAGCCCCAGATGCCCAGGGGACTTTGGACAGCTATCTCCAAAGCTTTTGCCTTGTCTGAACCCGTCAGGGGACTCAAAACAACACACCCTTCTGCCTAGCATTGCCCCCAAGTCAGCATCTGCAGCAAAACTCTACAAACCATTATGGTGTATAAGCAGCGCTGCAGACACTGGGGAAAAATGGGGGGACGCGGCATGCAGGTAGGTCATACGTCCGCTCCTCCTTCCCTTCCAGCTGGCAGCACTCCTTCTAGCAGCAGAACTCCTTAGGCTCCTCCCCTCTGCCTGCCTACCAATGGCTTTGCCATGAGAAGGGTTTGCGTCTGGAGGTTATCTTCTGCGCTTCGCACGCAGGCACCTGGCAGACTTCAAAACTGTGGGCATAGCTACAGGTGTGCTGGCTGAGATGGGCAGGAGCTCACTGGCGAAATGCAGCTCAGTTAGGGACCTGCAGAATGGCAGGGGCTTCATTCAAGGAGCTTCCAGTCACCTGCAGGAGCTCTGCATATGCAGCTTTCTCCCTGGCACCCTCCGTGGCACAGAATTTCCATGGCCACCACAGAAACCTCAGGCGTGCCGAGCTTACAGCTGTGCCACGCCTTCTGGTCCAAAAGCTTCCGTTTCTCCACACAGGCGTTAAGCAGGACTGGGGTCCCTCTGGCTGCACGTAATGGCATCCCTGCTGCCAGCTGGGACCGTCAGTATGTGTGGCATCTACCTCCATGGCCACTTGTGCCTTCAGCTAGGAAGGCTGTGGCTGTGCCACAAACGATTGCCTTCCGCCTTACGTTTCTGTCTTACAGGGTGTGAATTTGGATGTCCAGCCGGCTGCTTGAACGTTGCAGATTTTCACCGGCACTGGCATGCACTGCCCTCCTCAGACTAGCTCCTTGCAAACTCCACCATCTTTTCCATCCTTTCCAAATGGTATCTATATTGCGAACAGACACCTGCAAAGAAATACCTGAGCGTAACAAAAAGGTTTGGTGGAAAAAATAAAATAGAACAAACATATGTATTTGTCTGTAGCCGTTCTTCTTCTTCCTCCCTCTTTTTCCTCTCCCCTATTCTTTCTTCTTTAATCTCTACTCGGCTTTAATTTCTACTCTTTCTTTAATCTCTACTCGGCAACGAGTGGCTGAGTGGGACTAATGTATCTGGCATTTCATGTGACCCTGGAGCTCCCTATCAGTGCTGTTTAGGGGGGTCTCCCACCAGCGCAGCACAACTGAAGGCCAGCCCAGGTTAGTCCTGATGCAGTAGGTGGGAAGTGCTGGTTTTGGCTGGGGAGGGACTGTGACCTGGACGCTCTCACAACCAAGAGCATTCAGTTCCCCTGTTTGCGAGTCATGGGTGGGTTTTGTCAAGAGAGTCACAAGACAGAAAACAAAACTCGTTGGTTTTTCGTTAAACTCATCTCTGAAAATGAGGCTTGGCAGCATGTAAGCCTTTCACCTGTGGCACTGGGGCGTTTCCCTCTCCTGCAGAGTGCAGTACTTGGGAAAGCTGCATCCCTGCCACGTACACCCATTGCCAGTCAGTTCCCGAATCTCCACACTAGTGCCTTTGCTCATTCTGTGTGAGTGTGCAAGGGAGAGAAATTGAGGGGTGAGCGTATTTTGGGAGGCAGCGCTGCCTATCAGTGCAGGGGTGCTCAGGGCAGCAGTTGGGCAGACTGGGTGATACGGGGTCCTTCAGCGTGGAAGGAGGAGCGCTGGGAGGGGGTGCTCGCAAAGCCCAGCAAGGCAGCCTATGATGATGTAGAAAGCCTTTTCTGCCGGCCTCCTCTACCCTTCAGATGCAGCTGCAGAGCAGAATTGTGCTAAGACTAGCTTTGTCGTCGGGCTCTTGTGTCATCTGCCTTGCTCTCAGAAGATCCTCGCAGGTCAGACTCCACGTCGGCCTTAACAGGATCCGCTGTATTCAACCAGAACACGTTTAGATGTTTTCCAAAGGCGTTCTTCCCCCTTTTAGTCTGCAAAGCTTAACCTCTTTCTTTTTCCATTGCCGGACTATATCCTTGATTATTTTTTTTTTAATTCTTCCTACTTTGTTGAGTGCTCCAGACCTTTGAAAATGCCATTTTCCAAGACAATAAATGAGTCGTTCAGCATTTTAAAAAAAGCAAGAAGCACTTTTTGTATTGTCCCTCCAATATATAACTCTGGTGTGACTTTAGTTCAAACTACGTCTCTGTCTTTCAAAGCTGAAAAGGATGCCTAGCGAGAGGTATACATTCCTTTTGCTTTCTGCAATAGGAAAACAGTTAAGGAAAACAAGGCCTGCCTTGTAAAACAAGCCCCCTGGATGACAGTCTTGCAGCTTGCAAAGTCCAGCTGGATCTTCCTGGAAGGGGAGCCTGTGGATTCTTGACAGCCCATCAGTTAGTGTGACTGGTGAGGTTTGTTTCTTGCCATTGTCTCCATGTTTGCTTTGTCAGGTGTGTGTCTCTGCCTGTTTTGGTTTCTGGCTTCCCCCTTTTGCCTTGGCAAATTTCAGGAGTCGCTGAACACGGAACTTTGAGCTTAGTTTGGTTTTGTGTGCTGGGTGCCTAATCCTTTCCAAAAGAGGTTTTTCATACTCTCCTGAAAACTTTCAATGTAAGGGCAAATCTGTCCATTAACTTCTCAACTCTTTTTAACAGAAAGGAGTGAAAAAGAGAAGCTTTGCGTGCTGATTTTCTAAAGATGGTGTGGCTATGGTCTTTCTTGCCTTAAGTATATAGGGCATGAGAGAGGGCAAAAAAAGTGTGCCCTTGGAAATTATGCATCTCGAGAACTTGCTGAAAGAGCTATGTGGGACAGAAATCTTTTCTGCTCAAACTCCTGTTAAGGGCAAAAAGGGAACAGACCTTCTATGTGAAGTCAGGACTCTTCTTATTACTATAACTGAAATGTGAATCCAAATGGAAGAAATGTTATTAGTCCAGGTCCAGTTCTTAAAGAAAGATAAACTACAAGACTACTGCTATTACAGAAGGAGTCTCAGGAATACAGGTTCAAAGCACAAGTCCTGTTCTCTACCTGTTTTCCTCTGCTCTTATTCTCACTCTCCCACTGCCCTTCTGGTCCTAAGGGCAATGAAGCGTGTTCCTCAAGCAGAAAGTGGGGAGCTACAGGCAGTTGTCAGAGTCCCAAGGTCTTCCCTGGGAGGAGTGTGGCAATGATGGGGTTTCTTTTGTCTTCTTTTTTTTTTAATTCCCTTCCCCCACCCCCTCCTTCCCAATCTAGATGTCTGACCACCTTTTACGTTTATTTTCTGAGTAGAGCTACTTACAGTGATGGAAAAATCAAAGCCCCGCCAAAGCCCCGTGCTGGAAACCAAGGGCCTGGTATCACAGTAGTTTTTGGTGCACGTTCTCTCTTGTCTCTCTTCTGTTCTGCTGTCTTTAGGCTTGCAGCACCTGTGGGTAAGGGTTGCCCTGCAAGGCCTTGTAGACTGCTTTCCAAATGATGATGTTGTGTGTGTTGGTTTGGGGTTTTCTCTTCCCCAAAGACAGCGAGGTAAATTTCAGAAGATGCTCTCTTTTTCTTCTGAGGATGGCATAGTGATAATCTGATTATGAAATCAGAAAGATTTCATAAGAAGTGAGTACTGGCAGAGTTGTTGTTGTCGGCTAAAAATGCTGAGGTACCAAAGTACTTGAAAACATGCATTTCCCTAGAGTTCCCTTTAGTTAGGTGAACCTAAACAGCTAAGGAATCAATCAGTCGTTGATCCTTCATAACCATAACATGTTCTCGGAAAATGTTATGGTGTCTGTTAAGAGGATGGGCTTAGATGTAGCGAGAGAAGAGTTTTTTAAAAAGATTTTCTGTTGTAATCTTTTGCTCTGTAGGTCTAAGACCTTTTTTACACTGCAAATACCAGGAGGAAAGCTTTAAAACAAAAATCCAAGGGAAGATTATGCAAAAGTACTGGAAGCTACCCAGCTAGCAGGTCAAGTGAAATAAGAGGCTTCATTTTTTCCTAGTGCCATGGAGAGCATTGGGGTTTCTCAGAGTGCCCAGCGTTGGTGTGGTGGTGTTTTTTGGAGGTTTGTCAGTCTTTTTTAGTGTAGTGTCGGATGACGGTGCAATTTAAAGCAGAGGAGAAGCAGTGCAGTCAGTCAATTACTATTATCGGTAAGAATTCCAGCAAAGAAATGGTGATTGACTTGAATGAGTGAACTCTCCATGAGCTGGGGCTGAACAGAATCCGAGGGAAGACTACGCAAGAGCATTGAGATGTGGCTGCAGATGAAAAAGCTGAGTGGCAATTTTGCCTTCTCCAAGAAAAAAATCACTTTAGGTGCCAGATGCAGCATTCCCTTGCTGGGTGCCTTTGTTGCATCTTTTGCCACGTGCAGAGGCTTTGCAAGCAGGGTGTGTGCAATTTCACCAAAAAACCCGCTTTACACAAAAGATGGCAAAGAGTAGCAAGGCACTATGTGAGGTGTTAGCATGCTCCCTGACGGAGATACTTCAGAGCCTTTGCTGGCCAGGCAGGCTTCAGCCAGGGTGTGAAGGGTGGGGGTCCGCTGCCCCATGCACTGGGCTGATCTGGAGTCTTGCCGAGTCACTGTCCTCCAGCTCGTTGATTTTTCCCATTAGGATTTTTGCAGCTTTTAATGTTGATTTTCTCCTCCTGAAGTCTTGAGTTCCTCACTACGCGGGCTACAACAATCCAACCTCTCCCTCTGCATTTTCCCGTTCTCGCCTTGCAACTTTTGCCCTTCCTCTTTTCTCCCCCATCCCACTGGGAAGGGGGAGTGAGCGAGGGTGTGGGGCTGAGCTGACTACCCAGGGTAATCCACAACACTAACAAAGACCAAAATTAATTGGTCTTTGGACCAATTGGACCAACACTAACAAAGACCAAGCCATTAATTAGCTGATGAGCTGTTAAGAACCTACAGGTGCAGGCTTGAGGAGGGCCAGCCTGGTCTTTGTAGCTGGAACAAGAGGACAAGAGGAAAGGGCCTCAAGGCGCGCCAGGGGAGGTGTACATTGGATATTAGGAAAAATTTCTTCCCTGGAAGGGTTCTCAAGCACTGGAACAGGCTGCCCAGGGAAGTGGTTGAGTCCCCATCCCTGGAGGTATTTAAAAGACGTGTAGATGTGGCACTTAGGGACATGGCTTAGTGGTGGACTTGGCAGTGTTGGGTTTACGGTTGGACTCAATGATCTCAAAGGTCTTTTCCAACCTAAATGATTCCGTTCTATTCTATGAGGATTATGGAGAGTTGGGGGTGGCCTGTGGGACCACGCACATCTGGGCAGGGGTGTTAGATGGACGGAGGGCCCACGCTGACGTTTGAGGGATCCGTGAAGGTGGGCGTGCTTGTGAATCGCGAGAGCGATACCACGTGTGTTTTCACCAGTGAGCTTCAGTCCTGTTCAGCCCGAGAGGAGGAGTGGGACTTGACTGTCTCCAGTTATCTTTTATGCAAGATGCGGTAGTCTTATACATGGGTGTTGTTCAAGGCAATGCTCTGCTTGTGGCAATGTGTGGGGCTGGCTGTACGAGTGTCTCCTGTATGCCTGTGTATGTGTGTGTGTGTGTGTGTGTGTGTGTGTGTGTGTGTGTACCCCTCTGTGGGGTACCCACTCAGGCGTCCTACTGGCCGAGCCTGCAAAGGGGAAAGCAGCAGCCCCATCCATTGGCCTGGGACAGAGAGTCCTCAGGGTGCGTCAGGATGGGCTCCAGTGGCTGCAGAGCAGGAATCCTGGGGTGCCTGAGTCTGGTGGAGGCAGCAGCTTTCGACATCATTTAACACGTGTCCTTTACAGGAACTTCCCAAGATTGGGAGACATATTGTGACAAACAACAGCAGGACTGAAGACGAGGACCTCCATCAATTGCCAGTGAAAACTCTGGCCTGGCAAGTGCAAGCCAGCGTGGATTCGTCTTTCCTAAATTTTGCCATGTGAAAGTTTGCTTTTGAGGTTAGATTTTTTTTGTTTTTCCCCCAGTCAGTGGAGGTAGACTTCTCCTGCACTGACGGGAAAGAACGAGGCACTTCATTTCAGAGTTCTGCTTCTTAGGTTAACGTACGGTCATGTAACATCCTTTTCTAGAGCCTTGCCCTGTGGTAGGATCACGCTATAAAAATAGCAATAGGGTGGGCTATGAGTCACCCTCTCATTATCCTGTCAATGTTAGATAGAAATAGGTCTCCCGAAGGAATACCTAAAAAAATATTACCATGTTTCACGAGCAAAGAACAAAAGAGAATCCAGAGAAGAGCTGGTATCTTCTGGAAGTCTACCTCGAGCTGTCCACGTTTGGAGGGAGAGAGAGGAATGTGTGTGCGACTGCAAGCATCCTTCTGCACGGGTATGGCAAACTGACGTCATGCTCGGATTTCTGTGTAGACCTTGGCAAGGATGTTCAGAAGAAAAAGAACCGGAACAAGAAGAAACAGAAAACAAACTAAGTGCGACCACCTGGGCTTAGGCCTGTGATCTGAACTGAGGGCCGTTTCATAAGTAGACAGCAAGCTGACGTGTAACACAGTCAATACACCTGTTCGTCAGCAGACGGTGAAGGAGAGCCCGTACGGGAGTATAGGCACAGCCAGTTTCCACCTGCGGTCTTAGCAGGGGCAGTCTTAGCCCATCAGGACAAACAGGACGAACCCAGACCTGCCCTTTGCAACTGCAGTGAGATTTGAAAGGGTTTTGAAGGCAAAGAGATGTAAAACAAGGAAACATTCACGTGACTTATTTCTTCTAAGGAATGGATTTATTGATCCTTTTGGCATTTTCCATATCTATGGGATAACAGAAAACAAAAGTCAGTGGGGCCACCCTTTTCCTGGCAGAGATTAAGGTCTGAATCGTGGAAGAAGCAGAGACCAACAAAACCCTTGGTTAGGGAGGCTTGACCCCTCCGCTGTCCTCTCTGGCGTGCCCCTTCGCGGACGCTGGGGGAGCACTGCAGGTCTGCCGGACTACAGGAGCAAGTCAAACACATGCGGTAGCAGGTAGCAAGTCAGCGCAGCAGGTTTATAGTCTCCTTTCGTGGTCTGCCATCTCCAGCGTTTTCTCACTTTGTTACACTGTAAGTTTAACCTCAGGGTTAAACTCGCTTGCACATCCTAACATATTTTAAGAAGGGAAACAACCCAGAGGCATGTGGTAGCTCATTTTTTTCCCTTTGTCATAGCTCTGGAAATTAAAAAAGAAATAAAGAAACATATGTATATGTATATATGTGGACGGAGCTACAGACACCTAAGAGTTCTTTTCCAGGGAAGTCAGAGGTGAATGAGAGCTTCTGCAGGCGGTGAGACTATTGCCAGTAGGTCGAGGGAGGTGATCCTTCCCCCGTACTCGGCACTGGTGAGGCCACACGTGGAGCACTGTGTCCAGTTCTGGGCTCCCCAGCACAAGAGAGACATGGACATACTAGAGAGTCCATCAAAGGGCCGCGAAGATGATGAGGGGACTGGAGCACCTGTCCTTTGCGGAAAGGCTGAGAGAGCTGCGACTGCTCAGCCTGGAGAAGAGAAGGCTCGGGGGGACCTCATCAATGTGTATCAATACCCAAAGGGAGGGTGCAAAGAGGACAGAGACAGGCTCTTTCCAGTGGTCCCCAGTGCAGGACCAGAGGCAACGGGCACAAACGGAAACACAGGAGGTTCCCTCTGAACATCAGAAACCACTTTTTTACTGCATGGGTGGCTGAGCCCTGGCAGAGGTTGCCCAAGGAGGCTGTGGAGTCTCCACCTTTGGAGAGACGCAAAAGCCATCTGGACATGGTCCTGGGCAACCAGCTCTGGGAGTCCCTTCTTGAGCAGGGGCTTGGCCCAGGTCCAGGTGACCTCCAGAGGTCCCTTCCAACCTCAGCCGTTCTGTGATTCTGTCATCCGTGACTGCAGACATCATCAAGTAGTGTTTGTCCTCTCTGCTGCCCACCTTAGCAATATCTAGAAATCTCTAAAGGCACAAATAAAGAGCAGCTTAGATGCTGTTCACATCGGCCAACTTTTATTTGGATCCCAATGAGATCCGTATGTCTAAAGAAGACATTTCTGAACCACCCTTCAAGCTCTCTGTCTCTTAGACTGTAAATGAGGGGACAGAGTCAACATGGTAAGACCGTTTAGAAAAGAGAGCATCTTTTGTTCACGTTTCCCATTCTGGTAGCATCTCGTAAGCAATACACCATGTTAACGTTCCGTCCACAGTTGTAACAGCAAACAACGATCAGAGGAGAGGAGCAGGTGTAGACATCTTTTTGCTGAAAGATTTTTCAGAACGGAGGAAAGGATGTGCATTGTAAGATGCCAGAAACTGTAGCAATGTGAAGAGAGCATCTCGTCCCATCTGTGCTGAACTGCGCACTGTGGCCAGTGTAGCATCATCACAGGAAGGATTAAAGATTTGCATGAGATTACCAAAGATTTCATTAGCAACACAAAAAGTCGGTTGGAACAGAAACACTCGGCTAGGATACTAGCCTGACATTTCCTTATCCGGCTCCGAGCTTAAAGCAGAAAGCGCTGCAGGGAGAAGCTTCCATCTTGCTAAAACCCAAGCATAAGACACCCCTGCCTGGAGAGAACACTCCCCACAGGCCAAAACACTCAAATTGTAACACTTGCATGCAGCCCCTGCAGAAATGGGCTTCTCGCCGTTCTGAAGGGAACGGAAGGTGCTGGGGGCACGCCGGGACACGTGAACACGGGGCTCTGGGACAGCTGGAGAGCAACAGGGAGGTCTCCAGGGAACATGAGGGCAAACGTGGGGCTTGGGGCACCCCAAGAGGACCCACGTGCCCAGGGGCGAGCGGGCCACGTGCCCCCCGCGGAGGACACTCTGCCCCTCCCGGCCTGAGTGGCGGGTCACAACGGTGCCCTTTGTGACCCGCCTCTCTGACACCCTGTGGCGCTGCATATGGTCAACGCAGACGCAGCCCCTGCCCCACAGTGTCCGGCAGGACGGCGACGGGACAGGGCGGGAGCGTGGAGCTGGCGAGGAGCCCCTGAGCACAGCCCACGTCTTTCCCCGCCACCCCCGGCAGCCCCGCGGTGCCGAGGCATTTCACCGAAGCTTCCCCCTTCCCCGCCCCTACCCCTTTCCTCCGTCCCGCTCAGGATGGCGCAGAGACCCCCCAGACGCCCCAGGGAGGCCTGGGTGGAGAAGAGGGCTCCCCAGAAGAGCAGCTCTCCCCCGCAGCCCTACGAGGTGTGCGTGCCCAGGCCGCTGCAGACCAGTAAGTGAGGGGCCCCAGCGGGCTGGGGCCAGCGACCGCACCCTGATCAACGCCAGCGTCCTGTTTCCCCGGCACACCGGCAGTGGGGGTCCCATGGGCGGGGAGCGTGGCACTGCCAGAATGCTGCTCAGGGCTGGGAGCCAGCCCCAGCACAGCCTCCCCCAGGGCGGGAGAGAGCAGAGGGCACCCGGCTCCTGCCCCGGCATACGGGCAGCAAGAGGCAGCTGGCCTGGCAGGAGGCAGCGGTGGTGGGGGACGGGGACCTTTCCAGCCTGCCTGCAAGCCAGTTCCTAAGCCCGGTGCACTCGTGGCTTTCTGCGCCGCGCTGCGCTCCGGCATCGCAGCCCATCTGCCGGGCACCCTCCAGCCTGGACACCCACGGGGAGACTGCGCCAGGGGAGCGGGCATGGGGCTGGACGGAGGGCAGAGCTCCTTCCTGTCCTCGCGTTGGCCTTCGGCCCCTCTCTACAGCCCTCCCTGCTCTCCTCCTTCACTAGGTGCCTCCTCTGCTGCGTCTGCCAGCTGGCTGGCTCTGTACAGAAAGGAAAAAGAATCCATGGAGTTCATCCAGGCTTTTCTAAAGAGCTCAGAAAAGGTAACCGTGGCCATTTCCATGGCAGCTGTGCCTGCACCTCCTGACGGGGCCGCCGGCTCTGCTGCCTGCTGCCGGGGCTATTGGGGGGCTGCTGGCTGGGCAGAGCTGCTCCCCCCAGGTGGTCTGCCCAGCACTGCAGCCCCAGCGCTCCAGTCCTGCTGGCCACGTCTCTACCTTCTCACGCTCCCCGTTTGTCTCTCTGTCCCGCGGCTGCCAGGAGGAGGCCCAGAGGACGCAGTTCCTGGAGACCATCTGCACCCTGTGCAAAGCTGGCAGGCACAAAGGCTTGTCACAGGGCCTGAATGCGTTCTGCCACAGATTTGAGCTGGCAGAGAATATCAAGGTGACGGGACAGCCGGCAGGTCTGGGGAGGGGGCAAGGTCCCTGGGCACCGGCCCACCGTGAGGACGGCGCATGGGCAGGGGGAGGGCAGGGGCAAGCGTGCGTGGACACTGAGCTGCCCCGAGGGGACTCGGGTGCCGCTGAGAAGCCCCGCCAGCAGAGACCCCAGCAGCGGGGGTGGCAGGGGGTCTCTGGGGGCCGGTGCCGGGGCGGGGGCAGAGGGTCTCCGCCAGCCCCACTGCCTGCTGCTGGGTCTGCTGGCACTGGGTGCTGGCGGCTGCCAGGTCCCATCCCGGTTGTGCTCTGCAGGTGCTGCTGGAAGAGGAGCCCAGGGACCGCCTGCACACAGCGGTGCGGCAGCAAGCCATGCTTGCCATCGCCGCCTTGAGGTACCTGCCCAGCCCCTGGTTTGGCTGGCACCTCTCCACAGCCCGTGGCCCTGGGCCTGGCCGGGGGCATCCCCCATCCAGGCAGAGTCCAGCGGCGCCGTCAGAGGGCCTCTGCTTTGCCCTGCTGGCGGCTTGTTGGGAGGGTGCAGGGGAGGCCAGAGGGATCCTGCAGCTCCCCGCCACCTCTCGGCTCTTCCCCAAAGCGGGAGGCGGGAGGCGGGAGGCGGGAGGCTTGCCTGCCAGGACTGTCCTGTGGCCCAGGCCATGTCGGGGAGGGAGGAGGTGCCTCTTGGCGGGGCTCCCTGCACACCCTCCATCCCTCTCGGGGACCCCTGCTCCAGAGGTCCGTGTCCACCTGCCCAAGGCATCGAGGCACCGCTCCCAGCACCAGCGTCCCACAGTTCCCTCTCTCTCTCTTTGCAGCAAAGTGGAGAGGGTGCTGGAGGGCAAAAAGGAAAGCCTCTTAGAGGCCTGCTTCAGGAGCGTCTTCCTGCTTCCTCCAAACACGGACATGCAGGGCGAGGCCGCTACTCTCTACTTTGAGGTAAGTGCTGGCTGAGCTACAGGAGCCCCCAGTCCCTCTGGGCTGCTCCCTGGCTGCCGCGTGCTGAGAGACAACCGGAGATCCAAGGCAGGGCAGGGTCTCGGCTTTGCTTTCCCACCCTCATCCCTTCGTCCCCTTCCCATGGGCCTGGCCACGTCCAGTGCCACAGGCTGCTCTGCCCACAGCAGCCTGTCTGCCCCGAGCCCTCCCTCGGGCACCGCGAGGCAGCGCAGGTGTCCTCCCGTGGCGTGGGGAGTTCAGATCCGACTCCGGGGGTGAGAGGGATCGCAGAAAGACTGCCACAAGCCTTTGTCCTCCTTGCAGACCCTGGATGCCATGGACAGCATGCTGTGGACATTGCTGCTCAGCTCTCCCTCCTCCGGCTTCGCGGAGCTGCAGACAATCTTACAGGTGTGGCACTGGCAAAGGGTGGGGTTGGCAGGGGCTGTTCCTCACCCTGGAGGGAAGGGAGTGTCCACTCTTGAGCGGACGGTCCCCAGCCCAGTGCCACGCACAGAGCACACTGCAGGGAGGGTGCCCAGCTCCCTTGGGGGAGCCAGGGCTGGCCCACCTTGCTCTTCCAGGAGCCTGGTGTCTCCTGGCTGCAGTCAATGGGACTTCCCCTCTGCAGCCTTAGGCACCGCAGCGGCAGCAGCTGGTGCTGCTCTTCCCCTGCCTCGCGGTCCCTCGCGCTTTCCTCCCCAGACCTGACCGGGGCAGAGACCCACAGGGACCTGCCTGTCCTGCTCAGAGAGCCCAGCCCTGAAGCTCCCCGGGGGCCGTATCCCCATTCCCCCATTGCAGAGCCCCCAGGCAAGCTCCTGCCCAAAAGCCCGGCCTCCATGGAGAAGGGACACAGGGCTGTGTTCTGGGGAAGGGCACGGAAAGGAGCAGATGCCGCCATGGGGGTGGCATCTGCCCACCTGCCCGGCCACAAGGACTCTGCGAGTCCAGCCAGGACTTCAGCAGCGCTGCTTCTGCTGGCGCGGGCACCAGCTCCCAGGGCACATCAGCGCTTTCTCTCCTCCCAGATGCTGCTGACCTTCACCAACTGCCGGAGCGCAGCTGCGTGTGAGAGGGCTGTGGGGAGGATTGGGAGGCTGAGCGATTTGCTGGCCAGCTGTTCCTCGGTGGAGGTAAGGAGCCAGGCACTCTCCAGCCAGGCTGTCTCCCCTTCCCTGCACACCGGAGCACCTGCAGCTGCAGCTCAGAGATGCCTGCGAGGCAAGCCTGGGCACCGGTTGAGGCATTCAGCAAGGCTCTGCCCTGGAGTGAGGGTCTTGGTTTCTTTCTTTTTCCCACGGTCTTCTCTCCCCACTTCCCTCTCTGCCGGGAGCCATCTCGGCCCCCAGTCCTGTGCAGGGCAGCACTGCCCAAGGAGCATGGCGGGAGCCCAGGCCTGGCAGCTCTCCCTGCTCTGCTGCCCAGGGGGCTAGCAGCTTTGCGAGGGCCCTCCAAAGCTCTGACTTGCCGGGGATCCTTCCCCGGGCAGAGTCTTGGGTTCAGGGCTTTGGTGGCAGCTGCTGCCCCTCAGCCCTGCTACCTGTCCTGCCTCCCTCACCCAGGTCTGGAGAACCTTTGTAGGCTACTATGACAGCCGTGCCTGCCACACAGAGATCCAGGTCCCCATCCTGGGACAGCTGCTGGGACGTCTCATCCTTTGCCACACTTGCAAGAACTGGGAGATCAGCTGGGGGGCTTTGGATGCTCTTCATTACCTCTTCAGATTCATCCTGCAGCAAAAATGTAAGAGAAGCTGTGCTGGGCTGCGTCCCTCCACACACAGACATCTCCTCCACACACAGACATCTCCTCGTATGCCTGCTTGTTTCCCTGAGTATTGCAACGGACCATTCTTGTGCTTGCTGGAGGCCGTCCATGAAAGTCTGCCAGCGTCCCTGACCTCCTTTGCCCCTCACAGCTGCTTCCCGTAGCATCCCAGCTATCGTTTTGCTGCAGAAGCTGCGTGCTCACCAGAAGTGCAGGACCTGTTCTTTGCTGCTCTCCTTCCCCACTCCTCTCAGGACCTCTCAGAACCCGGCTGTTTCATGGTCCCCACAGCCAAAGCTACCATTGATTACCACGTCCCAAAAAGAATTCTTCCCTATGGGAGAACAGCAGACGCAGCTGTGCATCAGCCCGGCTGGCCCCGCCAGTGCCTGCAGCGAGAAGCTGGCCCTGACGCCCTCCAGAAATCTCCCTGACTGCTTGCGTCCTGCCGCCTTGCAAGCAGGTCTCGGGGATGTTAAAGTTCCCCATGAAAATCAGGGCGTGTGACACGGAGACTTCCCCATGTGCTTTCAGGAAGACTTCATCCACATCCTTGCTCTGAGTAGGGGGGGGGCTGCAACACGCTGCCACCACGATGTCACCAGCACTGCCTCGCCTCTCCTCTGCTTCTGACCCACACGCTCTCTCTCAGACTCGATTGTCCCGTCTATCTGAGCTGCTCCTTCAAATACGAGGCACCCCCCCCTCCTCCTCTAGCCAGCTCTCCTGAAGAGCTCGCATCCATGCAGCGCAGCACTCAGCCATGCGAGCCGTCCCCCGCATCTCAGTTATTCCAACGATGTTTTAGTTGTGTGACTGCATGCAGAGCTCTAGTTCCTTTGAGTTTCCCAGGCCGCGAGCATTTGCACACGTACACTTGAGGGGCAGGTGTCTCTCATCCTTCTCCATCAGGTCCCTCTCGTTGCCCTTGCCTGTCCCCCTTTGCTTTATACCCCTGTCCACCACCTCCTCCCCTGACTGTGCGTCGTAACCTCCCTCCTCAGCCATTCCTAGTTCAAAGCTCTTCTCACCATTTGGTCAGCTTGTTGGCAAAGGCGCTGTGTCCTACCGACTCGTGTGTGCTCCCCTCCTGTTTAGGCATGACGCTGCCACAGGGTAACCCAAAGCATCCACAGCATCAACGCAAACGGGAAGCTGAGAACACCTCCTGGCTTTCTTTGCCCAGCACCAGCAACATTACAACGGTAATGAGCTCCTCCCTTGCATGTCCGTGGCATCAGCTCCTCAGGAGACTTGCGTGAGCAAAGGGATCCAGAAGCAGCGGGGTTGGCATGGCCTCCCTGTCCCTGGTGAGAGGGTTGCTGCTGTCCCCGAGCAGGGACTAAAAAGGGCTGCACTCCGGTGTCCCAGCAGCAGCTCCAGCCCTCCTGGCTGCCAGCAAGCCCTGGTTCTCTGTAGGGCCAGCACGCTGGGCCCACGACCACAGCCCCCCTCCCTCACCCTCAGGGCCCTCTCTTCTCATCCTCCACCGCCCAGTGACTGCAGCCCCTGCTTCCAGCTTTCCTGCGGGCACTGCTGCCAGCACGGCCGGGCCATCTCTCGCCAGAGCTGCTCTCACTGCTCAGCTAAGCAGCACCGTCAGGGCACTCGGTGTGACACGTCTTCCCGGCCTGTCTTCCTCCCGTAGGCATTTGGAAAATACCTCCAGCCTTCAGAGAAGACAGACATCGTCCTCGTGGCCGTTGAGGCCATGACAGACTCAAGCATCTATGACAAGGAGGAGGCGAGCAGCATCCTGCATGTGGCCATGAGAGAACCTGCCTCCTGGCTGACGGAGGTAAGTGGCCTGTGGCTGCCCTGCCCTGCCCTTGAGCCCTTCAGCCGTTGTTCCTGCCTCCCTCCCTGCTTCCCTCCCTCCCTCCCTAACCCAGGTGCCTCAGGCACCATTTTAAGCCATTTTAAGCCACAGAGTAGGATGGGAAGGGCAGCAGTTTCAGAGGCAGCGGAGGAAATGGCTGCACTCCAGTGGCAGCACCATCCTCACCTATGTGCCCTCCAGGTGCCAAACATCATGAGGTGCATCTATGAAAACATGGAGTGCATCGGCATGGCGTCAGCCCGGCACAGCCTGGACTTGCTGCTTCTCCTGATGACCGACCAGTGCCCCAGGGAAGTGGTCACGAGCCTGTTGAAGCTGTCTCCATCATGTGACAGGTACTGACCCCAACGGCCCCCGTGGGCTTGTTCCGTGTGGGGAGAGGGGCCTGGAGACTTTCTGGCTGCCAGACCCACGGAAAACCGCAGGACATCCCCCCCACCATGCTTTCCAGCCCTGGTGGATCGGCCAGGCCCGCAGTAGCCAAAGCTGCCCAAGCCAGCCCAGAGCCCCACCACGAAGTTCCTCCCGGCCCCACAGGGAACACTATCTCAGTCCCCTCCTGCTTGCCCAGGCGGGCACCCGGGCACTCCAAGCGAGGGGTCGGGAAGGGCCAGGGCTGCAGGACAGCCTGGGTCCTGCGGGGCTGGCCCGGGCACAGTGTGGTGGCCGAGGCAGCCCTGCTGACAGAGCGCTCTGGGCCTGCAGTACTGCTCTGGCCATGTGGGAGGTGATGCTTTCCCAGCCCCACACGTTGGAGAAGGTCTTGAGGGAGCTGCTCAGCAAGCTCCAGGACCAGCAGCTGCGCGGGATGTTCAGCTCCACCGCAGAGGAAGCCTGCATCCATCACTTGGCCGTGAGTGACCAGACCAGTCCTCGCTCACCCTCAGGGCTGCGCCTGCCTCTCCAGGCAAACAGGCACGGCCCTCTCCCCTCCCATCCGCCCCCAAATGGTCACCTCCTCAGGACATACGGGGACAGCCCCTTAGGGCCCGCAGGGACCTGCCCAGCACCAGGTTCCCCCCCCCCGCACCAGCCAGCCCCTGCTGCCCCCAGGATGGGCTGTCTGGCCCCGGTGGCCTTGCCCTGAGCTGCCAGTGGGAACCAGGAGCCACACTGTGCGGGGAGCCCTGCAGGCTCTGCCAGTCTCTCACTGCCATCTTTTTTCAGCTGCTGGCCTCCAGCAACATTGCATCAGAGGAGTTTGCTGGCCTGTACAAAGCCCAGAGGTACCTGAGGCGTCCAAGCCTGGTGCTGCTCTCGCTGGTGCTCAGAGGCCTCGTCACGCTGTCGCAGAGACCTGAGACGGTGAGCAGGGCATAGTCAAGTGAAGCCGTGTTGGCAGCCCGGGGCAGTGGGGGTAAGGCGGTGGCTTGGCCTGGGCTCAGGAGGAGTCGGGAGGTGGGGTGACGGCTCCAAATGCCCTCGCTGTCCCCTTCATGGACCCCAGGGTCCTTCCGGCTCGGACCTTGCCGCTGCAGTGCAAGGAGAAAGGCTCCCTCACCCGCCTGCAGGAGCTCTCGCTCCCGGCACATCCCCGTGGTGCCGTGCAGGAGTTTCTGCTCTGCACGGAGGCAGCCAGCGCCAAACTGCCTCCGTCGAGGGAACGCTGTCCCCAGAAGAAGCGTCCTGCTGAGAGGGGGAGGATGAGCCAGAGCCCAGGGTACAGCTGATGCTACGGGCTGACTCGGGGGCCTGGGGCAGTGGGCCTCTGTCATGAAGGGGTCACAGCCCACTCACTGACAGCTTGGAGATCTCTGCCCTTCCCCTCACCCTGCAGTGCACGAGCCACGGGGGTCCGCAGAGCGCTGCCATGGAGGGGCTTCATGGCTGCCTGGGGAGCTTTCCAGGCCCGGAGGGCTACCAACCCATCTGCCCGTTTGGGCCAGTCGGAAAAGGGGGTGGCTGAGCAGGGGACACGGAGCCTCTGTTCTCCTGCCCTAACTTCCCTACCCCCTGCTATCCCCCTGTGCCCATCAGTGCGCCCATGGCCACTGCCTGCCAGGAGGCTGCTGCAGGCATTCCTGTGCCACCTGCCAGGAAGCCGGCCGGGAAGCTGGTGCTTAGCGGCCAGGGCATTTTTGCCCGGGCGGTCTTTCACCGCTTCACAAAAAGGAAATTCTGTGCTTCGTACAGGCAAGAAAAATGCTGGTCCTGCTGCCGGACATCATGGAGACGCTGCAGAATGCCAACACTGACAACAAGACGAAGGCCCTGCTTCTCTTCAGAAACGTGATGGGTCCTATGAAGAGGAAGAAGGCCAGCCCCACCGCTCTGCAGCTGGTGGAGAAGCTCGTGCCGCTCTTTGATGATGTAAGGCTGCTGTGGGAGCCTGAGCCCCACTGATGGGCCCTCTGCAAGGACAAGTGCCCGTCAGCCCAGCCCTGCACAGGGGCAGGGCTGTTCCCTCCTCACGGCCCTGGGCTCTCTTGGGGATGCCTTCTGGGCTCTGCAGCCCAGCACGGCTTCTCCCTGACAGGTCGATGCCTCCGGGCGACCTGAGCCCCCCGTGCTGGGGCCCAGCCCTGCCCCTGTGCAAAGCACCTGCAGTGCAAGAGCTAGTCTCAGATCCGCGAGACCTCCCCAGCTGCGCTGCCAGGCAGGACCAGACATTCTCCCCAGGCACCATGGCGGGTGCTGAGGCTGAGCCAGTGATGTGTGCCCCAGAGGCACTGCCGAGGGCCAGCCCGGTCTCCTCCTCAGCCCGGCCCTGAGGAGCTCTGCGCTGGTGCGGGTGGTGTGGCTGGTAGTGAATGCTGGGGGGCTGGCACAGGCACCGCCTGATGGAAACCTCTTGCACGGCCTTTCATGGACCTGAGGCCATTCAGCCACAGCTGCAGATCTGGCCCACAGCTCCTGGGTGCAGAACCTGACTCCCAAGCATCTCCCCTCACATCAGCCACGCTAACGCCCTTGCTCGGGGAGCGGCTGTTGCTGAAGTGCCCCTGTCCTCCTCCCTACCAGGACTCCAGCCAGCTGCGAGAGCTCTCCATCTGCCTCTTCAAAGACCTGGTGCAGATGGTGGTGGGGAACGACAAGCGGCAGATGAAGAAGAATGCACGGAGAAGCCTGCTCCCTCTGTTCTTCCACATGAGTGACCAGAGCGAGAGCATGGCCAAGGTACAGCTTTCAAACCTGACCAGTGATGTGGGGCAGGGGGTGCTGACAGCACAGGGGTTGCCTGGGCATCCGGGAGGGGCAAGGGCTGCTGCTGGCAGTTGGACTCTTGGAGCCTGTGTCACCTCAGGGTCCAACTGCCTGAGTCACTGAGGGCAGGGCAGAGCTCCCCTCCTTGCCTGCACCGGTCCCACCACTGCTTTCCTCCTCCCTCTGTGCTGCCTGCTGCACAGGAGCATGGCGAGGAGGGGTCCCCCCATCCCTGCTCCCCCCATTCAGCCCTCCTCCGGCGCACCCCAGAGGAAGGGTCCCAGCATACCCAGCACCAGGAGGGGCGGAGAAGATAGCACGGACATTTCCCACACCTGCTCTACCTGGTCCAGCAGGGCTCAGCAGCAGCCCATGGCCACCAAGGCCTGAACACAAGAGTCCCTAGAGGCTTCCCAGCTGTCCCTGCAGGTGTTGGAGGCCAGGGCCCTCAAAGAGCCCCAATCCCTGCCCACAAGCCCCCCAATCCCTGTCCCCCTCTGCAGGCCTCTCAGGAAGCCCTCCTCGTCATTGCAAAGCTGCTAAAGTGGAAACAGCTCAAGCACCTGGCCATGACACAGCAGACGTACAGGATTGGGGAGTGCTTGGTGAGGACAATCCCCAAGGCCCAGGGCCCGGGCTGGACAAGGGGTGCCCCCTGTGCAGCTGTGCCTCGCCTGCCCTGCTCCAGCCCGGAGCCCCCAGCCTGGAGCTGCACCCTCCTTCCCTGCCCTCAGGCACAGAGCCCCCCAAGGGCTCTTCTCCAGGCCCCTCTCCCCTCCCTGCCCTCAGGATGTTGAAAGAGACCCAGGCCCATCTGGGTCCTGGCAGTGGGACAGAGGGGTCTCAGGACCTCCAGAACCCCCTCTGCCTGCGGCTGTCTCTGAACCTCAGCCCCACAGGGCTCCTGGCTGGGAGATGGGAATGGCCTGAGGTGGGAGGGAGACAGGGGGTGCTGGGAGGAGGGGCCGGTGCGGCCGACTGGGGAAGGTCTGTGCCAGCCCCAAGCCCTTGTGCTCTCTCCAGCTGGTGCAGGACAAGAGCAGAGTTGAAGAATATCTGAGTCAGAGCCTGCCGTACCTGAAGGATGCTCAGGTCCCCTTGCGAGAGGCGGCCGTGAGGTTCATGGGTGAGCCACAGCCCCTGGGGTCCCTCTTTTGGCAGCCTGGCCCCAGGCCCAGCCGCTGCACTGGCAGCACGGGGCAGCCCTGTGGCTGCCAGAGCCCCGACTGCCCCGGGCAGGGCCTGGGCAGCCAGGGGCTCTGTGCCTCCCTCTCCCACCCCTGCCCACGCAGGTGGGCTTGGTGGCAGCCTTGCTCGGCCCCACCCTGCCTCGGGCACTGTCCTTCCCTGGGGTCACCCTGCTGAGGGGGAGGAGGGCGTGCAGCCAGACCGGCAGAGCCGGGAGCTGTGCTGCTGGGAGCATGCTGGGGAGCGGGAGGTCTGACGGAGCTCCGTGCCTAGGGCTTGCCGCGCAGCACCTGAGGGACAAACGCGAGGAGAAGCTGTCCGAGATCTGCAACGGTGAGTAGGGGCAGCGCTGTGTGTGCCGGGGCTGGTGGGCCAGGGGACAGAGCCTGGGCAGTGTGCTGCTATGCCTTGACCTGCTCCAGGGAAACACTTCAAGGGCAGAGGAACATCTCGGGGGCATTTGGGGCATTCCTGCGCAGCAGCTTCCAGCTGGTCCGTTTGTCCCACGTGCTCCTCCAGGCCAGGGAAAGGGATGGGTGGGGCTGGCATGGTGTGGAGGGGATGCCTGGGGGTCTCTGCAGACAGGTGGGTTTCAGCTCTGTTCTCTTGCCTTCTGTTGCAGCCCTCCAGCCTTTGCAGAAAGACGCCGAACTCTCAGTCTCGTCCCTGGCAACTCAGACCATGCTGATCCTGAGATCTCCAAGGGAGCAGCCAACATCGGGATGGACCCTGGGGGCGCTGTGCTGCTGGCCCTGCAAAGCCAGGCAGAAGTGAATCAAAAAGAAGCCTCTTTTTGATTAAAGCTGGAACCACAAACCCAAGGCCACGGTGTCCTTTGCACGAGAACCACCCTGAGCAGGCCGAGCAGACAGTGTTGTTCCAGGCCTCTACCGCTGCGTGCAGGACAGCTCACCTCTCGGCACACCCTGGCCCCAGTATTGTTGTAGAATTTCACCCCTTTGTTAGGCATTCTCCCAAAAGAAGTCATGTTTGTTCACCTCCTGTGGAAGTCTTTTCTCTAGGGAGGCAGAGGGCAAAAGGGAGAAGGCAGACCCCAAAGGAGTCAGGATTGCCCCGAGAGCTGCCTGATGCCCCGGCTTTGCGGCAGCCCGTGGCAGCACAGCACACACTGGCCCAGGGTGTCCTTGCAACAAAGCCCCAGCTGCCCTGCTGGACTACAAAACCTGGAGGTTTCAGCCTGCTGTTCAGACGTGGCCACCTCTGGCGCGCTCTGGGCTCGCACATCCTTGCCCGTGAGCCAGGGGAGAAGTTTCCCTGTGGAGAGGGAAGAGCTGTGGCCCCATTGGCACCCTGCCCCACCTCCCCTGGGTTGCTGGGGCCGAGCTCCCAGCCCTTTGGGCAGCTGGGCTGCTCTGGCCTTCTCCCGCCACTGCAGCAGCAGCTGTCCTCTGCCCCTGCCACGTCCCTCTTGCCGGTGTGACAGCATTGGCCAGGCCCCAAATCCTGCCGCTATCCCAGCAGCTGCCAGGGCTGAGCAGAGCACTGCATCCACAGGACAGGGCCAGACCGTGCCCGGTGCCATCACGCAGGCAGTGGGGCTGTGGGGTGCACCAGGCTCCCCACAGCCACCTCCCCAAGGGCTGGGAGGAGGGAGGACAGCAAATCCCCCGCAGCAGAGAGCTCATCACCACCCCTGGCCAGCAGCTCCCCTCTCTGGGGCCAAGCCCAGGCCGTCCCCGCGAGTCCTTGGGAAACCTCTCTGCTCTCTGGGGTGGGCTGGAGGTCCCCTCCCTGCTGCCAGCCTGCCTGGTGCAGGGCTGTGCCCTGACCGGGGTTCTCCCGCTGCAGGCAGCAGAGCCCTGCTCCGCACCCAGCGCCCTGGGATGCAGGGGCTCGGTGCTGAAGGACAGAGGTGGGCTGGCCTGGGGCCACCACCCGGCTGCACGCCCCCGCAGCTCTCCCGCTCAGGGTCCCGCGGCTCAGTCTTTCTTTCTGGCCTCATGCTGCCCTGAGAGGAGTCGGAGCTGTGCCGCAGGGGCTGCGGTCCCCTCCATCATGCGGCCAGGATGGGCCACAAGAAGGGCGGCCCCAGCTCCAGCATCCCCATGCATCGTCGGCCACTCTGGCGGGGCCACAGCAGCCGTCGCTGTCGCATCCCACACCCCCGTGCCGCTGCTGCCAGGGCCCTCAGGCCTCCCGCAGCGTCGTCCGTCCTCGGGGCTCAGAGGGATGAGGCCCCGCACCAGGACACGGCCCCTGCGCCCCTTGTGTCTTTCAGGGCTGAGCCCCGGAGCTGCGCCTCAGGAGACGCCCGAGCACTGCAGGGATGGTCCCTCCCGGCGGTCCAGGGCTGACAGCCTGGCCCGGGTGAGCCAGGAGACAGAGCTGGGAATGGCGCCCGCTGCCGTGGTTTAAGCCCAGCCGGCAGCTCGGCACCACACAGCCGCTCGCTCAACTCCCCCTCAGGGGCACGGGGGAGAGAATCAGAAGGCTAAAGTGAGAAAAGGCGTGGGTTGAGAGAAAGACAGTTTTACAGGTACAGCAAAAGCCGTGCGCACAAGCAAAGCAAAATAAGGAATGCGTTCACTCCTTCCCATGGGCAGGCAGGTGTTCAGCCATGTCCAGGAAGGCAGGGCTCCATCAGGCATGATGGTTACTTGGGAAGGCAAGCACTGTCACTCCAAACTTCCCCCCTTCCTCCCCCAGCTTTTATTGCTGAGCACGACACCATACGGTCCGGAATGTCCCTTTGGTCAGCTGGGGTCAGCTGTCCCGGCTGTGTCCTCTCCCAGCTTCTTGTGCCCCCCCCAGCCTCCTCGCTGGTGGGGTGGGGTGAGGAGCAGAAAAGGCCTTGACGCCATATAAGCGCTGCTCAGCCGTAACTGAAACATCCCTGTGCTATCAACGCTGTTTTCAGCACAAATCCACGACATAGCCCCACACCAGTTACGATGAAGAAAATTAGCTCTATCCCAGCCAAAACCAGCACACCCGCCCAGCTGCCGGGATGGGGACCACAGCTGCCCACACGCCATGGGGGTGAAGGACTGCGCCCCCCAGCATGCCCCAGGGCAGGGGGTACAGCTCCCAGCATGCTGTGGAGTACAGTCCCACCAGACGGAGGGCCACCCGGCCCCGCTGCTGGCCCAGGAGGCAGGAGCCGACACAACGCGGGGGCTGGCCCGGCACCTCCTCGCCCTCCTGCCGCCCAGCACGCCTGGGGCAGGAGCACCCGGGGCCGTGGGGCGAGTTGGTGGCGCGCAGCGGCCGCAGGTTCAGCAGGGAGAGGACGAGGTGACAGCCGTGAGCCCCAGGGCGGCAGGGACGCCCTGGCACCCCGCTCATCCCAGCGGCAGCAGTGTGTGTGAGAAACCTCGTCTGTGCTGGAGTCCAGCCCCTCCTGTCACCTACGCAGAGAGAGATGTCACTTGGAAGGACAGCAGCATCTTCAACCTGGCAGCTTTTCCTCCAGGGCCAGTCCTGAGTTTCCATCAGGCACCCAGAGGCTGTCACAGCAGAAGCCTCCGCTGTGCCTCGCCTTGGAATATTCAGCACCACTGGCGACTTCAGAAAAGTATATTCCAACAAGCTGGAAAGCGATGATGGACGTTTATCAAGTTTTCAATCGTTTTCTTTTAAAGAGAGGCACTGGAAGTAACCGGAAGAGGTTCCGATCTACCAAGTCCGTCCAAACTCCCTAGTGGATGTGGAGGAAGAGGCCGAGATGGCCAGTGCCCAAGAGAAGAGGCTTCCTTCTGCTGAGGCAGACCGAGAGGCGTAACAAGTTTTATCTGTTCTCAGGCACAAGCAACTTCAAGGCAAAAGGCTTCAAGGACCGTGAATCTGAAGACTGACTCTCCCACAGATCTAAATCGACTCCATCCTGGGAATGCCTGACTCGGACCATGGATGCCTCCGGAAGACTTCTGCCGAGGCCTGACAGCTCCGACATCGTCTTTTACAGGAAGAGATCAGAGAATTTGACTAATTAGCGTAAAACCTGCAGAGGCTGAAATCCACCTTTACGTCAAATTACAGATGCTCAAGCATCCTCGTTTCTTGAAAAGAGATTACCGTGAGCCCAGAGAAAAGTCTCAAACTCTTCTTATGTTGCATACTTCAGTTTCTGTTTGAGAATGGAAGGACTGCTAAGCGTTCCCATGTCCGACTGCCCAGACAGGGAGAAGGAGGAAGCCACGGGCAGGGGAGAAGCAG